>NW_027315812.1:11059604-11087104 GCF_026437365.1 Eucyclogobius newberryi
ATAACATTATGTTTAAACGCATGTAATAACTTTATGGTTAAACGCATGTAATAACATTATGGTTAAACACATGTAATAACATTATGTTTAAACACATGTAATAACATTATGTTCAAACGCATGTAATAACATTATGTTTAAACGCATGTAATAACTTTATGTTTAAACGCATGTAATAACATTATGTTTAAACACATGTAATAACATTATGGTTAAACGCATGTAATAACCTTATGTTTAAACGCATGTAATAACTTTATGGTTAAACACATGTAATAACATTATGGTTAAACGCATGTAATAACTTTATGGTTAAAAGCATGTAATAACATTATGTTCAGCGTGACAGACGTTTGGTTCTGTCTTTGCCAAAATGAGCGATCAGGATTTCAAACACGACGCAGAAGAAAAGATTTTACGAGAGTGGAAAGCGGTTTGAAAGTATTTTATAACACATGCATTTCAGCCTTGATAACTGAACCAGAGCTAAACCAGGGCTAAACCAGAGCTAAACCAGAGCTAAACCAGAGCTAAACCAGAGCTAAACCAGGACTAAACCAGAGCTAAACCAGAGCTAAACCAGAGCTAAACCAGAGCTAAACCAGGACTAAACCAGAGCCAAACCAGAGCTAAACCAGGACTAAACGAGAGCTGAACCAGGACTAAACCAAAGCTAAACCAGGGCTAAACCAGAGCTAAACCAGGGCTAAACCAGAGCTAAACCAAGACTAAACCAGGGCTAAACCAGAGCTAAACCAGAGCTAAACCAGAACTAAACCAGAACTAAACCAGAACTAAACCAGGATTAAACCAGAACAAAACCAGGACTAAACCAGAGCTAGACCAGGACTAAACCAGAACTAAACCAGGACAAAACCAGAGCTAAATCAGAGCTAAACTAGGACTAAACCAGGGCTAAACCAGGACTAAACCAGGGTTAAACCAGGACTAAACCAGGACTAAACCAGGGCTAAACCAGAGCTAAACCAGGACTAAACCAGGACTAAACCAAAGCTAAACCAGAGTTAAACCAGGACTAAACCAGAGCCAAACCAGAGCTAAACCAGGACTAAACGAGAGCTGAACCAGGACTAAACCAAAGCTAAACCAGGGCTAAACCAGAGCTAAACCAGGGCTAAACCAGAGCTAAACCAAGACTAAACCAGGGCTAAACCAGAGCTAAACCAGAGCTAAACCAGAACTAAACCAGAACTAAACCAGAACTAAACCAGGATTAAACCAGAACAAAACCAGGACTAAACCAGAGCTAGACCAGGACTAAACCAGAACTAAACCAGGACAAAACCAGAGCTAAATCAGAGCTAAACTAGGACTAAACCAGGGCTAAACCAGGACTAAACCAGGGTTAAACCAGGACTAAACCAGGACTAAACCAGGGCTAAACCAGAGCTAAACCAGGACTAAACCAGGACTAAACCAAAGCTAAACCAGAGTTAAACCAGGACTAGACCAGAGCTTAAACCAGGACTAGACCAGAGCTTAAACCAGTGCTGTGAGATTAAACCAGGACTCGGTCTAAATACTAAAGCAGTTAAAAAAGGTGGACGATAACTGCAAAGTAAATGCACCTTTTGTATTTAGCCTTTTATTGTTGTTGAATGCAATCTTTTTACGGTTTCACGCTAACTCTGGCACAGATAAAGCTTACATTTATTACATTAATAAAAAAATACAGTAGATAAACGATTCCAGATGCTGTTCTAACGTCGACAATCTGTCGATAGAAAAACAGGCAAACATCTTTCATTTCTTTGGCCTTGCTGTGACTCTCTCTCTCGCAAATAAAAACAGAAACAAAACCCCCCCAGTAATGATGAATGCACTGTCCCATCTGGGAGCTATGAGTACAACAGAAGGCATTGTGGGTAATCTGAGCGCTGTATACAGTAGTTAATCAGGGCCGCGTCATCATTTGGTCGATTCTTTCACAAAACGGCTGAGGATTTGAGGTGTTTTCCTTGTTGTGTGGGTGGGAGTTGTGCGGCTGTCTGATGATGAGAGGAGCGGGGACGGGAGCGGGGACGGGAGCGGGGACGGGAGCGGGGACGGGACGGGAGCGGGTGGGTTTGACTCCCATCGGGCCGTGATCCAACCGCGATGGCGTCAGGAACACACAGCTGTGCTCGAGACCTTCAGCAAGTCTGTGGCGGCGAGCGTTTCAATACAAGCTGTGAAATGTGCGCTTTTCTGCTCAAGATATATAAAAGATAATGTATATATCATTGAAATTACAATACTGCACTTATTTAAATCCTTTTCAACACATATCCTGTCTTTTCTGTGTAAATCTGCTTGCATTAGTGTAGTGTGTAGTACCGTGGTTCATATTTCATTTAAAAGACAAACTGAAATGTCTGTCGGAACAATCGCAATTCGATATTTTGATGAAATTATCAGCCCTATTTTCTACTAGAAACGAAAGAAAATGTGTACAGCTTTGTGGAGGTAATGTAGCTTTTAAACCATCAAACGAGATATTCGTTTTTTCCGGACTCTAAGTCGGACCAGCCAAAAAATGCATAATAGAGAAGAAAACATATATAAGTCGCACTGGAGTATGAAATGCGGTTGCAGGTGTGAAAATAACAAATAATGTCACATATAAGTCGCTCTGGAGTATAAGTATAAGTATATAAGTATAAATATAAGTATAGGTCGCACCCCGGCCAAAACGATGAAAAAAGGTGCAACTTATAGTCCGGAAAATATGGTATGTTTTTATATTTCTTCTGATGTTGCAAAGAATAGACTTTCCTCTAACAAAGCCTCTGTAAATGTGCGTGTCAGGTCAGCGTTAGCGAGAGTTAGCGAGTGTTAGCGAGAGTTAGCGAGAGTTAGCGAGATTTAACGAGAGTGTTCACGTTCGTTTTGCTGGTCTGTGAGTCGAGAGCGACCGCCTTATGTAAAACAATACAAGCCGAAGGATAAACACAAGTCACGGCGACTCCTGGAGTAAAGTGAATAGACAATAAAATATAATTGAGTCGGTTCAATTATCGGTATTGTGCGATATCGAAAAAAATCAGCGGATATTTGGTTCCGATATTTTTGGTCCGTTGCTCCGGTCTGTGAGGGTCGTGTGTCAGATGTGTCTTTTTGAACAGTTGGTGCGTTAAAAATGTTGTACAGAATCATGCAACAAATGTATTTATATATCCCATACAAATACATTTCGTTATTATTTTCGTGGGTTTTTATTTCCAGCACATTTTCGGACACAGCCACAAGGTCATTTTTTATCAGTATCGGCTCAAAAAAATCTGTATCGTCTCCTCCCTGAATAACATACGGAGACAATCTGATGGAAGACTGAAAGTTGACCAATTATTTAACTTTACGTTGCCTCCGTCTCGAGGATTCATATCGTGTTGGTCCTTCTGCTGCTGACGGTGATGCAACCAGTGGAAATGCGTTAAAAAAAGTCACATTGAGGGGATTTAGCTCGATAAGATTTGGATTAACGCTTTTATGTGGCTTTTCAAAACTCTGCTGGACAAAGATCAAATGGCATTGATCATTTGTTTTCCTGCCCATGAACCTTTGTTCCTCGGGATTGGTCGAGCGGAATGTGGAGTGTACTTTTGGTAACGTGTCGGTGGATTGGAGAATTAAAACAGACCACAGTGAACGATGGAAATGAATCGCAGTGTATTTCTGTGCTTTTGTCATTCAGGTCTCATTCACACTTACAAACACATCACATCAAAACTGGGACAAAACTGAGAGCAGAACATGACCAAACCCAGTCGAAATCAGGACTAAATTGGAATGAAAACCACTAGAATCTTTACAGTACTGTGCTATTATTCTATAGTATTTGTGTATTTCACAATAAATCACATTTTGACGCTTTAACAAAGAGGCACTGCGTAACATTTCAGGTGAGGGCTTCTATAGCGTGGAATCAGATTTAAAGGTGGTATGGACGATTTTTTTCAGCAAATTTTTCTATCATATTTCCTCGTGGCGTGGATAAATCATTTGTCCTGCCTCGTATCAATCATAAAACGCACCTACCGCTCACCTGCAGCCGCGTCAGGCTCGTCCCCACGTTTCCGCGTGTCTAAGCGCATGGATCTATCATAATATAGTTCCCTCAGTGTACGGGGCAAAATGAAGACGGAGAAAGACAGTTCGAGCTGACGCAGAAGTGGACAGAAATCTACGGGAGACGAGCGATGTGATGCGCTCCAAACGCACGTGTGTGTTGTATCGGTCCGCACGGGGGAGTGCGCATGCGCACTTCCGCCTGCGTTCTCAAATCGCCGAAAAATCGTCCGAATGGATTCGCCTCTCCACAGATCTGACTTGTATCTTGGCATGATAGGGTCTCTGTGGAGATGGATATAATTAATGTCAAAGTGTGGAAAGTAATATGTCGCACTTGAATCAAAATCACTAAGGCGGCTATTAATTAGATGAAAAATTGTACTCGGCAAAGGACAAAATATCCTGTATTTTTATAGAAAAATCCTGTTGTACGTGCAGTTTACACCTCTAACACCGGATACTTTTATAGTTTTATCAGTTTATATTTCTCTCTAACGTTAATGCTCCTGGAGTTGTTCACAATGTGCAACAGAATTCTATTTTTTAAACACACTGTATATCACAAAATCCAATCGCAATGCTTGTCAGAAACTACACTGCAAACACTGCAAACTACACTGCAAACACACAGTACTACACTGCAAACTACACTGCAAACACTACAAACTACACTGCAAACACACAGTACTACACTGCAAACTACACTGCAAACACACAGTACTACACTGCAAACTACACTGCAAACACACAGTACTACACTGCAAACTACACTGCAAACACACAATACTACACTTCAAACACACAGTACTACACTGCAAACACACAGTACTACACTGCAAACACACAGTACTACACTGCAAACACACAGTACTACACTGCAAACACACAGTACTACACTGCAAACACACAGTACTACACTGCAAACACACAATACTACACTTCAAACACACAGTACTACACTGCAAACACACAGTACTACACTGCAAACACACAGTACTACACTGCAAACACACAGTACTACACTGCAAACACACAATACTACACTTCAAACACACAGTACTACACTGCAAACACACAGTACTACACTGCAAACACACAGTACTACACTGCAAACACACAGTACTACACTTCAAACACACAGTACTAAACTGCAAACACACAATACTACACTTCAAACACACAGTACTACACTGCAAACACACAGTACTACACTGCAAACACACAGTACTACACTGCAAACACACAATACTACACTGCAAACACACAGTACTACACTGCAAACACACAATACTACACTGCAAACACACATACTACACTGCAAACACACAATACTACACTGCAAACACACAGTACTACACTGCAAACACACAGTACTACACTGCAAACACACAGTACTGCAAACACACAGTACTACACTGCAAACACACAGTACTGCAAACACACAGTACTACACTGCAAACACACAGTACTACACTGCAAACACACAATACTACACTGCAAACACACACACAGTACTACACTGCAAACACACAGTACTACACTGCAAACACACAGTACTACACTGCAAACACACAGTACTACACTGCAAACACACAATACTACACTGCAAACACACACACAGTACTACACTGCAAACACACAGTACTACACTGCAAACACACACAGTACGTGTGTGTGTGCAGCTGTTCACACGAGCCCTGCTTCAGTTCCTGTTCACAGATCCGACCACTTTTACTTTTCACTTTGGTTTTGTGTGTTTCATTTTGGACGAGTGTGAACTGTAGAAAACAGTTTTTACAGTATTTGAATTGAGTTAGAGCTGCAGTAATACATATTTTAATAGATTTTTTTGTAGTGACATATGACAATTTTTTTTGTAGATTCTGTTTTCACCCCAGAAATTGTATCATAAAAGCAAAACTCTGTTGAAAAAGTAGTTTTCATCTTAATAGAAAACACAAGTTGAAGAAAAGACCCTTGAGTGTCAGATGAGAGCTGATTGGCTGTGCACGGGTGGTCCACCTTCACGTTACACAAATCACAGTGTGAGAACGAGCCACGGGCCAAAGGTTTAGTGAGCGCTAGAAACAAGTGGGATTTAATTACTTGTGACGCTTGAAAACCAGATACTCCATCTTTAAACGTCACAGATAAAAAGTTTGTCCTGTTCATGAAATTAAACTGAATCGAGAAATCACAAGGAAAAACATGTGATTCAGGCTTGACGGAAAAAAGCAGATGATAGATTCTTATTATTTATGTCAATTGTGTGTTATTTACGTTAACATAAATTATCATCGCAATCGAAAAGTAGAAAGAGAAGATTTATGAAAATAAATATCTTGAAATTTCATACAAAAAAAACACACAAGATGGTTCAGAACACATTTTGTTGTCCCGCCCCCTTTCTTTTTAGGCCCGAGCCCCAGCAGGGCGGAGGGCCTATTGCTCCCGCAACGCTGCCGAAGGCAGCGTTGCAACTGTCTGACCAAACATGCGGGCGCAGCCCGCATGTTTGGTACCCCGTCGCCCCTGGCAAGTACAGTGAACTAGCCCATGCCGAAGGCATGGATCATGCATACTTACTCCTGCTATGACAGAAATAGTCAACAATTAGTGAATGGGCGTAGCCCATTCACTAATTGTTGACAACAGCAGCGCGAAGCGCTGCATTCCTCCAAAAACCCTCCTGGCATCGTCCCGTACGCGAGAATCCATGCCGCAGGCATGGGCCATGCTTGTATCTGCTCAAATCAATGGAAGTCTATGCGGAGTGGGCGGGGCATCCCGACGGAATAGGGAGTGACGAGCGCGTAAGCGCTCGTAATGATGATTCCACCCCATGGCGGCATCGGGAAGGCTTAGAGCTTTCAAACGATGTATAATTTGTTGTTATAGTGGAAACGGCTATATTGTTTTTGCTAAAAATATTATTATTAGGCCCGAGCGCCACAAGCTGGCGAGAGGCCTATTAATCTCGTAAGGCCGTGCGAAGCACGGCTGCGAAAGTGCGCACGTAGTGCGCACGAAATCGAGCGCGAAGCGCTCGCCCACTTCCAAACACTCACTAACGCACTCCTCCACTCATGCACGCCCCGTGCATACTAATTAGTTGTAGGAAAATGGAACATTACCGTTGTAAACGGGCGAAGCCCGTGCAAAAGTTCGCACTAAACGAGCACTTTACATTGGGATGACGACCGCGAAGCGGTCGTCATCCCCATATAAAGCACTCATTTGCGCTAAGTAGCTCACGAATACGTTCCCCATCTCTTGCATGTTCCGTGCATATAAGCATGTAATGCAAAAATTGAACATTATTACTGTATAGAGGGCCAAAAACACAAAGTGGGCGGAGCCCACTCAAAATTATCGAAAGTACCCGTCAGTGACCAGGGACCCACACCATGAGGTAGGAAAGCGCGAGCGCTTTCCGAAAATGTATAGTTTATGATATTTGAAAAATGGGAAACATTGTTTTCGCATCGGAATATTATTCTTTCTTTCTTTCTTTCTTCTTCTTCTTCTTCTTCTCGGGACCAACCCCCCTATTTTTCACCCAGTGAACATTGACGAAAAGTCACAAAAATTTGCACACCTCTAAAAATCGTGCCTCTCTACATTCTGGCTATTTCCCTTTTCTAAAATAAAAAAAATTGGCGCGTCAGCGCCACCAAATGTACCAAAAATGCATTGAGAGATGGGAAATGACCCAAAAAAAAATCTGATCGTAGAATCATGAAATTTGGCGCAGAGGTAGATGGTGACAAGAGAAGTAAAAAATATTATTACGGCAACGCCGTCCCCCGAACCAAATGTCGGCCATATTGCTTCAAAAATGGCTAAACATGACTTCGGAGTTTTTCCAAACGTCGTACTTTTACGAACTCCTCCCAGGGCGTTGGCCCTAAAAAGCTGAAATTTGGTGAAAATGCTACTGAGGAGTGGGACATCAAAAGTTATCCAAATTACATTGATACCTCTCACGGTCTCTGTGCGGCGAAGCCGCAAACTGTAACTAAAATTTCAGAAATCTCCCATATTTAAAATTTCTGCCGTTTGCGCAGATAAAGTCCGAATTGCGTCAAATTAGAATCAGTTGTTAAACTCTTTGCCCTAAACCTACTTGAAGTGAAATAAATTCATTTGGCGCCACAGCGCCCCCTACAGATTTTATATGGAGGTTAAATGTTTAGTTTTGCGAAATTATATGAAATTTGACACACAACTCAATTTTAGCATCCCCATCAAAAAAGTCAATGAGACCCATGTCATAATTGTTATGGCGTTGCCGTAACGATGACCGAAACCTCCCATGTTATTCCAATGGGGCCAGAACATGTTTACACTTTAGACTTTCACAAACTCCTCCCAGGGCGTCAGCCCTATTAACCTGAAATTTGGTGAGACTCATCTTCAGGACCATCAAAAGTTATCCACATTTTCATTCAAAGAGTCACGGTGTCTGTGCGGCAAAGCCGCACATTTTGCCAAGAATTCAAAATAAAATTGCTTTTTGATGGTAAAACAAAGGGGAGAACATGTGACAGCGTCACAGATTCAGCAGTAGGCGTGATAAAAGGACAATTGGGGCGCGTTAGCGCCCCCTCCTCTTGCGGCGTGGCGGCGGTGTGGCGGCGGCGTGGCGAGGGCCGATCATTGCCGCTTGCGGCTATATTTTTTATTATTTTTCTTGTTCTTCTGCTTTTTGAGCTCTAATTTGACCCCCTGAACATGCTCAAAAACTCACCAAACTTTGCCCAAAATTCAGAATCGGCGAAAAATTAGATTTTTTCAGGGCCATTTTTTTTTTCGTCAAAAAATGGCGCGACAGCGCCACCGACAAAAGTCAAAATACATTGCGCCTATGGGAGACGCCCCGAGGTCAACTTTGTCGTAAAGCTACGAAATTCGGGACACGCATTCATCTCGTGAGGACAAAAAAAAAAAATCATTGTGACCACGCTCCCAGACTTACCCTATGGCCGCCATCTTCCTTTGAAAATGAACACACGCTGTGTTAGCCATTTTGTTCACGTCAAACTTTGACGAACTCCTCCTAGGGCGTTTTGCCCACCGACTTCAAAATCGGCGTACGTCCTCTGGACAAGTGGGGCATCTAAAGTTATCCAATTTTTTGAGATACCTTTTACGGTCTGTGTGCGGCGCAGCCGCAAAGTTGGACAACTTATTTTGGAATATTGCAGATCTAAAAATTGCTCCAATTTGATCAAAACGAGTCCGATTAGGACCAAATTTGAATCAGTTGTTAAACTTTCCGGTTTGGACCAGTTTATGATGACAAAATTGAAATGGGCGCGATAGCGCCCCCTACAGAGTGACCTTGAAATTAACATTGAAGGTCAAAAATTAGTTTTACCAAAATGTTCTAAACTTTACCCAAAATTCTATTTTGGCGTCCCGATCAAAAAAGCCAATCAGACAAATGCCTTATTTTTTACGGCGTAGTCGTAGCGATGACAGAAACCTCCCATGTTATCCCTATGGGAAAACCGCAAAATCTCTCAAATATCCACATTTTTATGTTTCACACTTTAACGAAGTCCTCCTAGTGCGTTTTGCCCACGAACCTCAAAATCGGTGTACGTCCTCTAGTTATCCAAATTTTAAGGATAACTTTTACGGTCTCTGTGCGACGGAGCCGCAAACGTTTCCCAGAATTCTGACTATTTGGCCTTCAGAGTGGCCTATAAACAATAGAGTTTTTCCAAATGACATGATATTTTGAACAAAATTCTAATTTGCCATCTTGATCATAAAAGTATGAGAGCCAAAGTCATATTTTGTACGGCGTAACCGTAGCGTTGACAGAAACATCCCATGTTATCCTTATGGGAAAATCGTAGAATCGCTCAAATCACCACATTTTTACGCTTCACACTTTAACAAACTCCTCCTAGGGCGATTGCCCGATCAAGTTCATATTTGGAGAATATCATCTACACAAGCGGGGCATCAAAACTTACCCATATTTTGATTCTAAGTGCTACGGTCTCTGTGTGGCGGACCCGCAAATATATGTCAGAAATGGGAAAACAGCGAAATCTCTAAAATGACCACATTTTTACGCTTCACACTTTAACGAACTCCTCCTAGGCCGATTGCCCGATCAAGCTCATATTTGGGGAAAATCATCTACACAAACGGGGCATCAAAAGTTAGTCATATTTTCATTTTAAGTGGTACGGTCTCTGTGCCGTGGAGCTGCAAATATACTGTCACAAATGGGAAAAACGCCAAATCCTTGAAATGTTCACATTTACGCTTCACACTTTAACAAACTCCTCCGTGGGCAATAGCTCGATCAAGCTTTACTTTGGGAAAAATCATCTACACAAGCGCGGCATCAAAAGTTATCCATATTTTTATTCCAAGTGCTACGGTCTCTGTGCGGCGGCGCAGCAAATTTGACTGACACTTGTGTTGATTTGCACTGGATTGGCCATGTCAATTGTGTCGCCATCTGTTAAGTTCTTTTTTAATTCAACACACAATAAGGGCGCCATCTTTATCAAGTCGAAAGCGCAGAGTCGGAAGGCCGGCGGCCCGCGAGGGCCGTTGGATGCCGCTTGCGGCTTTAATTCTTTTTCCTTTTTAATATTAGGGGTGATACAACGATATAAACTCTATTCTTGATATTTCCCTGTAAATATCTACAAATATGGAGCGTAGTAGGCTTAACTACATTTAGGCTTTACGCTTCTCTATTTTTAAACACACACTTCTTATTGTTCACCTCTGGCATGTGCTGAGTGACAGGTGAATTTAAAGTGCCCCCTACAGGTGAGATGACTCATTGAACTGAAATACAGTTAAAATAAATATATTTTGAATTTTGGTTAAAAAAAAAAAGAAAATTGTCACAGAATATCACATTTTTTAGGTTTATAATTTCACTTCCTGTTTGTAATTGATGACATCACACTAGGAAATGACCCGGCAAACACTGGGCAAAAATGAATGTCACAATTTTCTTTCAATTGACAAATAAAAATATATAAGCGCAACTTTATTGAGTTGAATTAATGTTTCTAGAGTCCAAAAAGTTGTTTCTTGTGTAAATTATGCATAAAATCTGACTGGTGTGATGTCACTTCCTGTCATTTTCTACCAATTTTTCAACATTTTCCCCACAAATACCTGCTCCATTGGTGTAAAACTAATAAAATAATAGATAACATAATGTATATGTACAGATATATTTACGCCAAATAAAGTAAAAATTTGAAAATCTTAAAAACCTGTCATATGTCACTTTAACCAATCACGATGAAGCGTGTGTGAACTCTCAGAAGAAGAAGGAGAAGACATTTTAAAGATGTTTACAGATGTTTATGTCCAGCTGCAGTTTCCATAGTTAAAGTAGCTCATAAATACAGTGTTCTTCTTTCTTTGCAGCACATTTGGCTTTAACTCTGAGTGTCACATTTTAGTGAGTGGCAACTTTTAACACGTTTGGCTCTGGCGTCGCATTCTAAACCACAATCTGCGTCACGCTCTTGCCTCTGCTCTACTGTAGGATGTCACACCGTTAACTTAAGTGTGAGAAGAAAACATCATCTATTCTCATTTATTACTACCATTAAAGCTGGAGAATATCATGTAAATTGTAATGTTTTCGTCCTGGTTTTGTGTGTGTTTTTGTGTGTGTGCGATTTGAACAACGTTTCACCGGTAAATGTTCTTTAATTCAAATGCAGCATTTATAAAAAGCCAAAAAAAAGTATAAAAAATGTGGCTATGATTTCTATTAAACAACAAAAAGAGTGAAAATTTAAAAAGCAAAAAAATGGTTGTGTGCATTTAAATGTAGATTTTGTTTTTCTTTTCTAAATCTCTTTTAAATGTGCGACGTTTTGAAATTTTTGTATACCGTTTTTTCCGGACTATAAGTCGCACTGTTTTTCATAGTTTTGGCCGGGGTGCGACTTATACTTATATTTATACTTATATACTTACACTCCGGAGCGACTTATATGTGATATTATTTGTTATTTTCACACTTCATACTCCAGTGCAACTCATATATGTTTTTTTCTTCTCTATTATGCATTTTTTGCGAATTAATGTCCGGAAAAAGCGATAGTAATAAAGGTGAATTAAACGATTTCTATTGACATTATCGTCTCAGTCCTAGCTTTACTTTATTCATCCAAACTAATGTAAAGAGAGAATAAAACAACACATTCTTTTATTTCTGGATTCTCAAAAGCGGTTCACCCGGTAGAGAGTCAGTGACATGTGGTTTTGCTGTAAACGTCTGCTCTCCCCCGCCGTTTCGACCGCCGCCGTGTTTCAAACTGAGAGTGAAAATATAAAAATAAAAAAATGCCACAACAAATCATCTGTAGAGCAGCCCCCCCGCCGCCTGAATCCGCTGGATTCCTCTGCATTCCTCTGCACTTCTCGTAGTCAATTATTAATCCATTTACTTCATGGTCTTGTCCTCCCGTGGCCTGGATTAGCCTTGTTTAGGACCTACCGTATTGTCCGGACAATAAATCGCACTTAAAAGCCTTTCATTTGATTAAAAAATGACAATTTATAGTCACCGTATAATCCAGTGCGCCTTATAGTGCAGAAAATACGGTAGTTTGGACCGTGAATAGTAAGTGGAAAGCCAAATATTTTCGATCTGAATTTGTGATTTTAAATTGTAATATTATTTATGTTTTTTACCATAGAATGAAAGAGAGAGATATTAATTATACACATTCTCGTTGTTTCAGGTCATTTGACTGTTATTACAATATATATATATATATATATATATATATATATATATATATATACATCGGGGTTTTAGCTGATAAAAGACATATTTATAGTATTTTCTTTATTCTTTCGTTGATACTGATATTTCATTTTAGTTTCTTCATTTTGAAAGCATTATTTTTGTTTTGCTGTTTGGCTGAATGTCTGTAACAAAAAGAGTACAAATACTGATAAATATACTGTATAATACTATTTTCTAACAAAAGTATCAACCATGAGAATTGTGTTTATTCTTATTTTCTTCAACCAATGGAACTAATTTAACTTGAAAAAGAAAGAAATGGTGAAATGTAGTGGGAAAATCTCCTGCCTGTATCAATCCATCCTCACAGTTTGAGCTTGAAATAAAATAAATAATAATAAAAATAATAATAATACTAATAATAAAAATGAAAATGCTAATAATACTACTACTAATAATACTAATAATAAAAACAAAAATACTAATAATACTAATACTACTACTAATAATAATAATAATAATAATTCTAATAATACTAATAATAAAATATACTGTGACATTTGCATATATCTGGACCGTCACTCAGCCGCAGTACAGTATCTTCACACATCAAGCCTGATCAAATTAAGCCCAGATGAAATACAAAACATTCAATAATATGTGAGCAGCTAATTTACCGAGTACAATAATGAAACTAGATGTAATAGTAATAATAATACAAATGGTAATAGAATGTTCACATCCTTCTGGCTCTCCCGCGGCTGTTTCGTATGTGAACGTGTCGCGGTCGTCCTCCCACTGAACTCCTGATGCCAGATTAATCACATGCGCATCTTAAGTGGGCGTGAGATGGAGCCGCGTCCAGTTTGTGGGACGTGCGCCGTGACCTTGGGCCGATTATATACAGTACATACAGGAAATACTTTGTATAAGGATGATATGCACTGGCTCTTGACTCGAGGGTTTGCATAAGACATGTTTGTTGGACTGTTAATAAAGCAAAACCTCTGTAATTTGAATGGAATTTAACTGGATGGTAACAATTTAGATGGTGAAAACAGAAACAAAGACATAAATCAGACGCCAGAGAGAATGTTTACATAATTTTATAGTTTTATACAGACCACGTTTCCAGAAGTTTTGTTTTTTATGGCTTTAGAGTGAGAGAAGAGTTGAACGGTTTAAGATAAGATAAGCTTTATTTGTCCCACAATGGGGAAATTCTAGTGTTGCAACACAGATTCGGCACAGACGTATAATAATAAAAAACAGATAACTTAGAAAAAAAATGATATACCGTATTTTCCGGACTATAAGTTGCACCTTTTTTCATAGTTTTGGCCGGGGTGCGACTTGTACTTCTATTTATACTTATACACTTATACTCCAGTGCGACTTATATATGTTTTTTTCTTCTCTATTATGCATTTTTTGGCAGGTGCGACTTATACTCCGGAAAACACGATACTCTTAATAAGAATAACACTCTTTTTTACAGCTGTTATATGGACAGAAATATTGCGCCATATATTTGATGATATTTGTTGGTAGAGGATGATTTCCTTATGAAAAATCAAGAATAGCGGTTTTAAGAATGTTGATTTTTGACTATGAAATTTTGCCAGAATTTTCAGAAGGTTTATAATGTGATGATGGTTTAAATTTGTTGTAAACTGCTGCCTTTAGCTTACCTCTCTCTGTTAGCTTAATGCTACATGTGAAGTGTTGTTTAAGTGATTTCTTTCTTAGGCTGTAATATAACAGTAAATATTCTTGCTTTGTTACAGAAAACCACACTTTCATATACATATACCACACACTAAAGATATTACAATCCAAGATCATTTCTGTCTGCTCTATTGGTTCATCATACAAGTGTTATCCTGACCTTTAAAGTCGTGTTCTGGCATCATATTCAACATTTTAATATGATCGTAATTCAGTATTTCTTTCCAACAATCGCAGTAAATTACAAATGTCACCTCGAACTTCATTATCACATTGCCTTTTCCAAATGTTGTACAAAAATCAGCCAAGAACAAAATATATTTAAAAATGGTTTGACACAAAACCCACGACGATCAAGGACTGACATAGTAACGAATGGTAAAAACAAATGGACTTTTGACATTTTTTAAAATTGAGATATGTAGTTGATTTGTGAATCTGTTTTTATTTGTATTTTTTGTTTTGCTCTTTGGTTATGTTATGTTTTTCATGTGTTTTAAGTTTATTTTTTTAGATAAATAAATAAGTAAATAAATAATAAAAAATAAAATAAATAAAATAAATAAAATAAATAAAATAAATAAAATAAATAAAATAAATAAAATAAATAAAAATAAATAAAATAAATAAAATAAATAAAATAAATAAAATAAATAAAATAAATAATACAAAATAATACAAAATAATACAAAATAATACAAATAAAATGTACTTTCAATCCTTTACGGACTCTACTCATTCCTAATACGACCTTTTCCCCCCTTGTGAAGAACAAAAAGCCCATTGAAATACTGTTTTGCAATAGTTATTAATTTCGTCTCATGAACTTCTATTCAAAATGTATCCAAAATGAATGACTTTCAGTCCGCAGCACAGGCCTGTGTCAACTTTATAATTGCCCAATGCATCAACACAATTGGCTTTTCACTGCACAATCAATATCACAATTAAATAAACATTTTACTTTCATTGCCCTTTATAAATTATGCAGGATATAATTTATGCTTTTGGGAAGTTGCCATTGATTGCTACGTCCCAGAAAACCTCACAGCGGTTAGGATCAGCCCCTGGCCTCCCCCGTGTGCGCCGTTAAGGAGAAAACTGTGAGGAAAGTGACACATCTGTAGCATTTTTACTGGTATTAGCGCCCGCAAACGTGTGGTGCGATGTGTGTGCGGGGCGTGTAGAGCGGGAGGAGAAGGTGTTCCAGTCATTCTCTAAATATTTGCAGAGGATTTAAGGATTCAGAGCTTCAAAGTTAGTGCAGTGTTATGTGAGGAATCGTCCTGTTTGTGACGCTTTGTAACTTAAACTGCCACGTTTGTTCGTTTTCGATGCGGTCGGAGAGGGCGATGTTATGACGGAACAGAAATGTGCTACAGCGTGTCTTGAAAAGTATTTGTTGAGGTTTAAGAGTTAGATTAATGTGAAAAGGCTGTAAAATGACCCACTAGAGCAGAAATATGTAACAACGTGCAAATCTGACGGTACAATATTGATTTAGCTGTTTTTCCTACTGAACTGCCATGATAAGCTTTTGTTATAAATAATTACTGTCATATTTCAGTGACTTAAAATATAAAATGTATGTTGTATTTGCGCTGAAGTGGAGCAAAGGATCATGGTCTATGTAGTGCCCACTGTTTCTTTAGCTGTTACTGCTACAAAACAATCACATCTGACGACGGCCCACAATATTTTTGAGTTTGGATGATACAATATCATTATATTCCAGTTACTGTCATAGTAATAGTCTTGTTTGAAAGATTACAAGATACATTTGTTCTATTCTTACTTTTAATCATCTCTTTTTGTAGAATTTTTAGATGGAAAAAACTATAAAAATCTAGCATATTTGTATTGCCAATCTCTATGAAACAGAGATTGGCAATACAAATATGACTGATTTTTGGTAACAATTTGGTAAATAATATATAAAGAATCAACCTTTATCTGGCCACGCTTATGGATTTTTAATAACACGCCTAAATGAGCTAATTAACAATTGTTATTTGGCTTAGTTGCTACTGTTTGAATTTACAATCAAACTCCAAATTTAAACGGTTTGAATTGAGGACTAAATCTCCTTGTGTCTCCGTGGAGTCTGTATAAACGTGCTAAAGCTGTAGCATGTTCTGAAATATATATTATCTTGTATAGTTTAGTAGTTCATATTTTAGTTTTCTCTCAATGTTCTTGATCTTATTAAATACGCACACTGTGAACTGAGATTGGATTTTAAAAACAAATTGAACTAAAGCATTTCTGTTTTTTTCTATTCTTCTAAACCTCCTTATCTTGTAGTTCAGACTTCTAAAAACACTTCCTGAAGTCTTTAGCAGTTCTCTCAAACGTTAACCCTCTTGTCATGTTAAAAATCTGCACTTTGAACTGAGTTCTGACTTAAAAGTTTATTGACTCGAGTCCTTATGCCATTGGATTGAGATTTTAACAATTGCAAATATCTTTGTTCTTTTCTTATTCTGAGTTTTCTAATTTTATTTTATATAATTTTGTTTAATTTATTTATTTATTTATGTATTTAGTTAAGTTTTATTTTATTTTATTTGTTTTTATATTTTATTTTATGTATTTAGTTAAGTTTGGTTTTATTTTATTTATTTTATTTATTTATTCATTTATTTCATTTATTTCATTTATTTCATTTATTTCATTTATTTCATTTATTTCATTTATTTCATTCATTATTATCCTTCTTTCTTTCTCTCTTTCTTTGCTTAGGTCAGTTCGTTCTGTGTATGTTTTGGTTGGTTTATGTTTAAAAAATGAATAGTTAAAATAAAGCAATGATCTTTGTTCTTGTCTTGCTGTCACAAACCTTTCACAAACCTTTCTCTCCGTGTGTTCTTCCTGCAGTGGAGGCCGTGGTGGAGTTTGACTATGAGGCGCAGCAGGACGACGAGCTGAGCCTGTCTGTGGGTGACATCATCGTGAACATCCGCAGAGACGATGGTGGCTGGTGGGAGGGCGAGCTCAGCGGGCGCAGGGGGCTGTTCCCGGACAACTTTGTACGGGTCAGTGAATTACACCCACACACATTTATGTTGTGGACATAATTCAGTCCGCCCAAGAAATAAGGCTTATTTCCCCATATGACATGTTAGTGCTGTGATTATTGTGAGGAGGAAAATCACAATGTACACATTTTCACAACTTATTTATTTTATTTTATTTATTTTATTTATTTTATTTATTTTATTTATTTTATTTATTTTATTTATTTTATTTATTTTATTTATTTTATTTAAATTTTATTTTATTATATTTATTTTATTTATATCAGATTAATTGCAACAGCCAGATTAAAAAACAACAACTTTGTATTTAAGTTTACTTTTTTTTAGGAGTATACTCAAATTTGCATCTAAAAGTCACAATTATTATCATTTTCTAGTTCTTATTGTTAACAATTACCCAACATTTTGTGTATTGTTTAAAACAATATTCAGTCATCACAGTATTATTATTAATTTTTTTACAAATGTATTGACGTTATTTCTACCTCAAAAGTTGTGATACTTTCATGTTGAGTACCACCTTATACAATAGTTTATATTGATTAAGTAAAGAAGAAAACTAGATTACATTGATTAAATAAAGGAATAAACTAAAGTAGGACCAACCCAGGACCAAAACTGTATAATTGGATCATAAAAACGCCACAAAACCAGGATCAAACCAGGTCTAAACTGGAATCAATTAACACTACATATTACATAGTACATATAATATACAGATCTAAACCAGGCTTAAAGGTGCAGTATGTAACTTTTCTGGTGGACGGTTGTGCTTGTTTTTATGGAGATGTCTTTGCTTTGCTTGGAATCACAATCTGATCGTAGCTAAAAGTTACATGTCAGATCTGTGGAGAATGGATATTTTTAAAGGTATTTTTGATCAATAAAAACATCCATAATGAAACAAGTACAACATACAGTCAGTCTAATGCCGGACTGTGGAACATTACAGGTCTGCATTAGTGTATCGTTGGAAAAATGCCGTGTTTCAGGGTTAAATGAGGTCTCGTGTGAGGAGACGACGGTTGACTTGAGGTTTATGTCACAAACCAAAGGAAACTGACATGACCACACGAAGCAACACAGAGCAGACTTTATATGTTATACTTGTGTAATAAATGTCCAGTAAATCCAGTCCAGTGAAAAGAAAACATGTCTTCTTAATTTTATTTTAAGTGTTGCTATATCTCGTCCTTTATAATCGTATTTCTACACTATTTTAACCTTTTACTACTGTCAAAACTGTCTACCGTATTTTCTGGACTATAAGTCGCACTGGAGTTTAAGTCGCACCAGCCAAAAAATGCATAATAGAGAAGAAAAAAACATATATAAGTCGCACTGGAGTATGACATGCGGTTGCAAGTGTGAAAATAACAGATATTATCATATATAAGTCGAATATAAGTATATAAGTATAAATATAAGTCGCACCCCGGCCAAAACTATGAAAAAAGGTCCGGAAAATACAGTAAATAAATGTTAACAATGGCTGAAACAGGTCAAAACAAGACAAAATGTAATAATACATAATAAATAATAAATAATGAATAATGAATAATGAATAATGAATAATAAATAATGAATAATAAATAAATAATACAAAATAAATAGTAAATAATAAATAAATAGAAAATAGTACAGCATTGAACCATCTATTCTATTAAAATACAGGTGTTTTTAGTGCAAAACTAAAACATACATTCTTACTGTGAGTGGACTCGCCCCTGCACAGATCTCACCTGTACGTTGGCCCCATGACGTCACCTGCTCGTCTCCGTGGAGATCGATACTGTACGTCTAATGCCGAACTGTGAAACATTCCAGACAAAACAATGACAGAGACAAGCATCAGAAAGCAGACCTTCCAGACCAGTTTAACACATTCATTTTAGCTCTGGTAAAGGAAGAAAACACATTTGAGACGGAGCACCTCATAGTACTAGCACTTGTACACATATTATGCAGTACTTATATTGCTACTGGCCTTTAAACAAGCTCTTGAGAACCTTTAAAAACAACAGTACAGTACAACTCCAGGTGTGTCTTTGACGAGGGGATAATGTTACGACGGGCTCGATAAAGTACATTCTGTGTACTGTGTGTCTTTTGGAATATTTGTGAACAATAGTTTTGACATGCCGTGTTCTTACAAATCTGATTTCACTTAATCCGATTTCCCTTTTGCGCGTAAACATCACGCGCACGCTGGTCTCGGCGGATGACTTTATTGAAAGTTGCCAGGAAACAACGTCATGTGTGTCAGTGGGACTTCCTCTGCACAAACAACTCAAATGTCACAGCTTTCTATTGACAAGTTCCCAAAAATACCTTTAAATATCAACTTTATAATTGTGGGGGTTATGAAGTTTACGACTGCAAGTGACTTCAAAGTTGGGGTGAACTTCTAGGTAGAGGGGTTCATGTTTTAGCATCTTTTAGCATCTTAGCATGTTTTTGAGTCAATTCTTGTTTGAATTTACCACAATTTGACCTTGACGCAATCTAATAAATACATTTAACTTATTGTTGAATGTTTGTGTACGGAATCGTAGCTAAAACTATAATTTATGTAGTAGTTCAACAGCGTTTTTTACAGCTTCGTTCTTGTTTTTTTCCCCATAATCGAGTTGGAATCATACGACTTCAATCCATTTCAAACAATGCGATATCCTTCTTAAACTGGCTAATCCCACGTCATGTGATGTGAACTTTGCTCCGTGAACGCTCAGTGAGAAGAATGGAGATTTAATACGCACTTTGTTTTTCGCTTTGGCAGTTTCCAAAATGTCACAATAGGTCACTTCAGGGTAAATTGTGTCACGTACGTGTGCGAATGCGACGCAGAGCTGAACTTTTCTAGTACGGTATATTCCGGACTAGAAGTTGCACCAGAGTATAAGTCGCACCAGCCAAAAAATGCATAACAGAGAGAAAAAAACATATATAAGTCGCACTGGAGTATGAAATGTGGTTGCAAGTGTGAAAATAACAAATAATATCACATATAAGTCGCTCCGGAGTATAAGTATATAAGTATAAGTCGCACCCCTGCCAAAACTATGTAAAAAGGTGCGACTTATTGTCCAGGAAATACGGTAAAATGTCAGTTATTTCTACATTAATTGCTGCTGTACCTGATTTTTACTGACTTACACGAGTGGTTTTCACAACTTTCAAAAGCCTGAGCGAGTTCTGTCGTCACGCAAAAGCTAACAACAGCTAGCATGCTAACTGCGCTTTGAAAATAAACCCTCTATAATAAGATGCAGAACACATAATGTTGTCTTATTTTGACCCAAATTTACAACTTTTACAACACACACACTGGAGCGAAACAAATTGTGCTCAACTACAAAGAAAATGACATTTATTTTGACACGGTTAGCGCAGCGGTTAGCACAATGACTGCACAATAAAGAGCGACTAACCGGTAATCAAAATCACAATTCTCCTCGGTAAAATGCCCACTGCAAATAACACAATTTAATATATTTTTATTGTAAACCCGGTAGTTTAGACCTCAACAAACAGATTGTGAAATGCATGTACCGCATTTCAATTCCTCTCAAATGTCAGTGTTTTGTGCGTTAGAATGTGAGCCCTCTGTTTAAACATGAATCACACTTGCAATGACTCTATCCCAACATCGTGCAGCTGTAACATTACCTCATCCAGTACTTCCCTGTTTGCAGAGGACAGTACATTGGCAGCGTGCTCCTTGCAATCATTACAATTAGCATTTTGATTTGATCGCGGCTAATCTCGCAGCTCTTGACACTCTGTCTCGTCGCAAACGACCAAACAACGACAATGTGAGCGTCTATTTATTTTTAGCAACCTCGTTTTTTTTCCCCCCGAAAGGAAACGTCGATACCGCCAAGCCACTGGTCGTTACTTTCACGCCGACACGGAGCTAAGTGGGTGCGCGTATACTGTATCGACAGGCGTTTAGACTCTTTCAATATCGTCCGTGCGCAGGCTTCACAATGGTCCCAGTTTGTTGCGGACAGGGAGCTATTGTGAGTAACGCCGGCGTGTCACGGGGCCGCTCCTCTGGGAGAGTCGGCGTTCAGGTTGTGGGTGTGCAGGAAGTGGCGGTGGTGGTGGTGGTGGTGGTGGTGGTGGTGGTGGTGGGGGATGGACAGGTCTCGTAAGGGGAAGTGATGGTATTTAAAACCGGCTTCCCTCGGCCCCATAGTGTCAGCTGGAAGAGATAACTCGCAGAACTGGGCCAGCCAGAGGTCGTTGCGATGGTCTTTATGCGCACACGACGGAGGATTCGTGTTTGCAGTTGACTAGAGACGTCCTCGGTCAAACTGAAGACGTGCCTGGTCCACGGATTAGTGGTCAAAGCTGTAAAACTAGGGCTGGGCATCACAGGGTATTTATAACGATTTGATGTGATACACGATACACGGCTCATGGTACGATAATATCACGATTTTGCGACACGTGCAATAATCCATATATTGCTCATAATATTCTACAATATATATCACAATTTTTTTAAAGAACCCAATACATTTTAACAACATTTTTCTTTTTTTTTCTTTCAATTTTTAGATATTTATATTTATTTTCTTTCCCTTTTTCTCTTTCTCTCTCCATTTTTTTTTAAATATATGACAGGGATGAATGCCAAAAACAACAACAAAAAGTTAAAATTACATTACACTTGGATTATATATTTAATTAAATGTACAAGATGTAATTGTTTTTAATATTGTGACCTGAATAATCACGATTATCGATTATTAAACTACCGTAATAACATCACTATCTGGCAGTACTGTAATGACTTATGTTAAAACTGCGAGGCTTTTAATAATTATTTCATAAGAACATTGGATTAAAGGCTTCAGTCATGAGAGGCAGGTTTGTTAACACAGTTGTAGAATGACTTTAGACCCGCATGACTTGAATTTGGGTTCTTTCTGCAAACACACATCATGTCGATTCTGTTTGTTTGCCTGCTTGTGCTTTCTCTCCGCTCGTGTTTGAATGTGACTGGTCTGTTTGTCTTTCTAACGCTCTCAGCGCAGAGGAAGCTCGATTATCAGTGTGAATGGGAGGCAGGGTCAAAGGGCGTACAATATGTGGTGCAGAACAAGCTATGTTTACCAATGAAGCAGCGGTTTGTACTGAGCGGGTCCCAGGGGTCCGTTTAAAGCGCTTTATGCGGATGGTTGATATGTAATTGTTGCATTTAAAAAAGGTTTTCGTCACAAGTTCATGGCATTTGGTTTAATTGACACGTTTCGCTGATTTCAAGACAACAATGGAGGCAAGAACAGTTAGCTTGAATATAATAAACACAACAGAAATCTTCTCTGAATATGAAGACAGAAAACTAGCCACAAATGTACTTTTTACAGAGTTTTCAGAGTTATTCTTTGGCTCATGAGATATTTTAGCGCAGAACGTTGAAACTGGTGTTGTGTTTTGGTTTGTGATCCATCATATTTAAACCGTGTACTTACAACTAACACGTATTTTAGTATGTTTTGATTGTTTTTTAACCACATAAAATATGGGAAAATGGTGAATGAAAGTTTCCATAAAGATAAAATGTATATATATATTATTGATGAAACTCTTACATTGTGTCTTCTTTTCTGACATTTTGATTTAATGATGTTGCTGTCTGTGTTACAAACTGTCTTTTAACACGTGTTTTACTGTGTTGAATATGATTAACAAAATATGATTGCGATTTTTGTAAACGCTCCTACTCTTTACATCCACCAGACTCACTTAGATCCTTCCAGAGCTACGGCCTGAACCATGAAAAGAAGTGAAGTGTTTGAAAGGAGCAAACGTGAGGCTTGTACAGTGGTCGTTTGTGTCAGTTGTGGTGTAAAAGTCTTATCTTGACGTTGCTGGTGTGAGACCTTGGTTTAGTGTTGAGCTGTAAACAGTGGCAGACATAATGCAGGTGTTTCCTGTTCAGATCTGATGAATCACGGCGTCTTCCTCTGTCATTTCTGGTGGGCTTCCTTTAAAACACTCGCAGCGCTGCACTCCACATTCCCCCTTTGACCCTCTGGAACACGGTCAGAACAACAAGCAGCAAGAACAAACACAGGCTTAAGCTGTTTTCATCATGACCAGAGGGAATGGTTTCAAATGACATCATCGCATTGTTATCTAGAGCAGGGCCGGATCTAGAGCAGGGCCGGAGCTGGATCCAGAGCAGAGCCGGATCCAGAGCAGAGCTGAATCCAGGGCAGGGCTAGAACAGAGCAGGGCTGGATCTAGAGCAGGGCTGGATCTAGAGCAGGGCGATATGGCCTACAATTTTTTTAATTAAATGATAAAAGCGCTCCTTTAACACAGACTCTGAGTGAACGCAGTGACTGTGGCGCTCCTGTAACACAGACTCTGAGTGAACGCAGTGACTGTGGCGCTCCTGTAACACAGACTCTGAGTGAACGCAGTGACTGTGGCGCTCCTGTAACACAGACTGTGAGTGAACGCAGTGACTGTGGCGCTCCTGTAACACAGACTGTGAGTGAACGCAGTGACTGTGGCGCTCCTGTAACACAGACTGTGAGTGAACGCAGTGACTGTGGCGCTCCTTTAACACAGACTGTGAGTGAACGCAGTGACTGTGGCGCTCCTGTAACACAGACTGTGAGTGAACGCAGTGACTGTGGCGCTCCTTTAACACAGACTGTGAGTGAACGCAGTGACTGTGGCGCTCCTGTAACACAGACTGTGAGTGAACGCAGTGACTGTGGCGCTCCTGTAACACAGACTGTGAGTGAACGCAGTGACTGTGGCGCTCCTGTAACACAGACTCTGAGTGAACGCAGTGACTGTGGCGCTCCTGTAACACAGACTGTGAGTGAACGCAGTGACTGTGGCGCTCCTGTAACACAGACTGTGAGTGAACGCAGTGACTGTGGCGCTCCTGTAACACAGACTGTGAGTGAACGCAGTGACTGTGGCGCTCCTGTAACACAGACTCTGAGTGAACGCAGTGACTGTGGCGCTCCTGTAACACAGACTCTGAGTGAACGCAGTGACTGTGGCGCTCCTGTAACACAGACTGTGAGTGAACACAGTGACTGTGGCGCTCCTGTAACACAGACTCTGAGTGAACGCAGTGACTGTGGCGCTCCTGTAACACAGACTGTGAGTGAACGCAGTGACTGTGGCGCTCCTGTAACACAGACTGTGAGTGAACGCAGTGACTGTGGCGCTCCTGTAACACAGACTGTGAGTGAACGCAGTGACTGTGGCGCTCCTGTAACACAGACTCTGAGTGAACGCAGTGACTGTGGCGCTCCTGTAACACAGACTGTGAGTGAACGCAGTGACTGTGGCGCTCCTGTAACACAGACTCTGAGTGAACGCAGTGACTGTAAACAGTGAAAAGAGTGAATTAAAGTCAGACAGTTGCTCACTCATGATAACGACATGAGTGAGTTCTCTGTGTGGAGGAAACACGAGCCGCTCAGAACAATCATCACAGCGGCGGCTCAGGCACAAAGACAAGCTCTCGTTCTTTTATGTTTTTGCTTTTTAGTGAGACAAACAAACAATGACAATAGCAACATAGAAATTATACAGATCGTTCTTCTTTGGTTTGATCAAGAACTAAAATTAAAGACGATCCTCAAAAGTCCGACCCGTGTTCATTCCTGATAATACGTGTCGTCGCTGATACAAAGCGGTTTTGCTCAAATATATTTCCTTCAAAGCGTAAAAGAAGCACAACATTGTTCGTCTGTGTCAGTCGATCAGCTTTTCTCCTCAGCTGCAGTGGCTCTCGCTTTATTTAACATGGCAGAAGCTACATTATGGCAAGCAAAATGTCACTATTAAAGTAACCAAGCACCATCTGCACCATCTGCAACGCACGGTGGATCAAATAACAATAGTGATATTCAAAACCGTAGAAAGAGGAGACGTTCTCATAATCATCACTATAAGACTGTCACTATCAGGACGCAGCGCACACGTTTTTAGCATAACATCATGTCAAAGCAGTGACGTGCTGTGAGGTTCAGGGCGAGTGAGGCACCAAAACACTTTTTGGGACACACTTTCTCTTGTGTCGCTCACCATTAGGCTGTGTTCAATGAGTGATGGCAGCGTTTTTAGATATATAGGTCCGTCTAAAACAACCCGTTCAACTCCGGTGTAGGTCTTTCTTTAGTTGTAACCTCTTGCTTTGCTTGAAAATCCAGATTTGTGAAACGTTTTAAATTGGAAATGTAATCGTCCAGATTCTACAAACACAATAATAACAAAGAAGATAGTGAAACCTGTCCACACACGGCTGCATTATATGAGGCGCATGTAATGCAGCCTCCCCTGAGTGAACTTTTACGGCGGTTTTAGAATGAATCTGTGAGCCTAAAACATGCTTCAGAAATACATTTCATACATTATCGAGAATATGGAAGCACTGAGTACATCGTCAGGGTGTTTTATTTGTTATAAACAGAGGGAGAGAGAGTGACACATCATTTTGCATTGCACCAGCTCAGTTTGTGAGGAGTGTGTGTGTGTGTGTGTGTGTTCTTATTTGACATTACATTGTTCGATATTGGATTCAAACGGAAAGTGGGTTTATAATACATACCAGATGACAAAATATTAATATTTTTTTACATTTTATTTAATTTTTTCCCCCCCCAAGACTGACAGGTGAGGCCCTGCCTCCCCTGCCGCCCCTGAATGCACGTCCCTGTTAGAGCTGGGTTTCGATTCAAATTTCAAGAATCGATTCGATTCCGATTTTTATGTTTCAAAATCGTTTTTCGACGTACGAATCGATAATCTGTCATTAATATGCGAATCGATTAAAAATCGGAAAATCGATTATTTCAACCCAGCTCTAGTCCCTGTGTCAAAGTACCCATTATTCACAAGGAAATGATAACTGCAGGAGAAAATCTGGTTGCCGGGAAACCATTACCACACGTTTTGGGACTTTCCTTTTGCTCAGAAATATTGGATTGAAATCTACAAAGACTTGATTTCAGAACTATGTATTTGGACCTTAAAACAGAACTAAGTTAATCTGGTGGTAGAGCGCCCCCTGCAGCTCCCTTGTGAAAATCAACCTTCAGAATATATCTTGATCAAAATAAGACAGTAGAATCACGTACAAAAACATTTCACATTGTCAAACATAGAAAAGAGAGCGAGGGTTTCTCAGGAGAGTTATCTTCGGCTGGTTTTCGCCCTGAGACAGCAGGGGGCGACGTGACACACTTCAACCAGCTCCATGATACATATTTAACCATCACAAGGACAAAGACAGATGTTCAATAAGGTGAAAATGTTACTTAGTTCTGCATTAAAACTTTAAAAACCATGGAATTTGTAAATGAAATCTTTTGAGCACAGTTTTTGCTGAGGGGAAGCAGGCCATTACATAGACATAAATGACACAAACTGGACCAACGATTTAGGACCGCGCCCACATTGTTCTTGGTGTTTGTAAAATAAAAAAATGACATCCGGATTCAACTTTAAAAAATTACATATTTAATAAATATTGGACAAAATGGTTGGCTTAAAAGTGAGCCAAATTATACCGTGATTTTTTTCTTTCCCCCCGTCTAGAACCTGTGCAGTTTTTCTGTTTATGTTCTGTTTATTTAAATGAAAAAAAAAAACAGATTTCTCCAGGGTTTTTCTTTCCTTTTTTTTACTCAGTTTAGTTTTAGTTTAATATTTTTAACCTACTAAAATAGATTTGGCCTTTGAAAACACTGCAATACAAGATTAAACGTACTTATCTTGTCTTTCCCTCTTCAAACTAACCCTTTTCTTCAAACAATAACTCTAAAAAAACATTTAAAAAAGTCCACGTTCTGTGTTAGTCCCTGTCTGAACCCTCATTACCCACAGAAAGCAGAAACGTCGTACCCTGGTCTCCGTTT
>NW_027315812.1:11092104-11157272 GCF_026437365.1 Eucyclogobius newberryi
AGGACTTCACGCCGCACCGCGTCTCGTCTGAGTCAGCAAGGCTCCGTACGCTACAGGCCAGAGATTATGAAACCGACGTGAATGTGGGATGAGCTGCTTCGACCGGCGAATTTAGTTTGTTGTCGTCGAGCTTTATGGATGTTAGCGTGTCAGTGTATCTCGCCTTCTTGACCCGTCGCCTTCTTGACCCGTTCCATTTATTCTAGAATGAGCTAAAAAAAAAACAATACCGTATTTTCTGGAGTATAAGTCGCACCTGCCAAAAAATGCAAAATAGAGAAGAAAAAACCTATATAAGTAAGATAAGATAAGATAAGATAAGATATTCCTTTATTGTCCCACATGGGGAAATTTCATTGGTGCAACGCAGGTAGATCCAGAGGTAGATACAGAAGAACAGATCACTTATAGGAAGTCTGAAAAACTCTTTCAGTAGAAGATTATAAATAAATAAAAACTCCCATAGACAAATAAATAAATGAATAAATACCATTGCATGTGATCACGACAGTAATTGCACATGAATATGTGTCACGACAGCACATAGATTGCACATGAATTTCACAGTAATTGCACATATGACAGAATTGCACATCAGTATTAGGTTAGGTCAGTATTGTGAGTGTTCAGTACTAACAGTTTTTGTTATAAAGTCTGACAGCAGCAGGAAGGAAAGACCTACGGAACCTTTCCTTCACACAGCGAGGGTGGATCAGTCTCTCACTGAAGCTGCTCTCCAGAGCGGACAGAGTGTCCTGCAGGGGGTGACACTCATGGTCCAGCATAGATGTGAATCTAGCCAGGACCCTCCTGTCCCCCACCTCCTGCACCGAGTCCAGAGCACAGCCCAGGACGGAGCTGGACTTCTTGATGACTTTGTCCAGCCTCCTCCTCTCCTTCTCTGTGATGCTGCTGCTCCAGCAGGCCACACCGTACAGGAGGGCCGATGCCACCACAGAGTCGTAGAAGGTCTTCAGGAGTGGCCCTGTCACTCCAAAAGACCTGAGTCTCTTCAGGAGGTAGAGCCGACTCTGGCTCTTCCTGTACAGTCTGTGTTATGAGTCCAGTCCAGTTTGTGGTTCAGATGAACACCCAGGTACTTGTATGAGTCACTCTCTCAATGTCCCGTCCCTGGATGTTCACTGGTGAGGGGGCAGTGGGGTGGCGTCTGCGGAAATCCACCACCATCTCCTTGGTCTTCCCCGCGTTGATGAGGAGGTGGTTCCGCTGACACCAGTCCACAAAGTCCTGCGCCAGTCCTCTGTACTCCGCGTCATCGTCGTCCGTGATGAGTCCGATGATGGCAGAGTCGTCAGAGAACTTCTGCAGGACACAGCTGTCCGTGTCATGTCTGAAGTCTGCAGTGTAAAGGGTGAAGAGAAAGGGCGCGAGGACAGTGCCCTGGGGCGCCCCCACACTGCAGGTCCGAGTGTCAGACACACAGTTCCGGGCTCTCACAAACTGGGGTCGGTCTGTGAGGTAGTCCAGGATCCACTCTGCCAGGTCATACTCCACACCACCCGTCTCCAGCTTGTCCCTCAGGAGCAGCGGCTGGATGGTGTTGAAGGCGCTGGAAAGATCGAAGAACAGGATCCTCACAGAGCTGCCAGGCTTTTCCAGGTGAGAGAGAGAGCGGTGCAGCAGGGAGATGACGGCGTCCTCCACTCCGACGCCAGACCGATATGCAAACTGCAGCGGGTCCATGGCTGAGCTCACGGTGGAGCGGAGGTGGTCCAGGATCAGCCGCTCCAGTGTCTTCATCAGGTGGGACGTGAGAGCCACTGGCCTGAAGCTGTTGAGGTCTTTGGGGCGCGGTGTCTTAGGCACAGGTACCAGACAGGAGGTCTTCCAGACCTGTGGTACCACCCTCAGCTTCAGGCTCATGTTGAAGACATGCTCCATAACTCCACACAGTTCATCTGCGCAGGACTTAAGGAGCCTGGGGCTGATGCCATCAGGTCCTGCTGCCTTCCTCACTTTAATCCTCTTCAGCTCACTCCTCACCTGTGCTGCTGTGACAGTCAGTGGTTGGCAGGGGGACTGTGTGCTAGGGGGATGGGTGAGTCCAGGCGAAGTGGGGAGCTGATGGTCCGGGGCAGATAAGCGAAGAGGAACAGATGCAGGGCATTGTCCAGCTGTGGAAGAGGGAGCATGCAGCTGTGCAGGGGGAGGGGCGGGTGACCGATCAAACCTCAAGAAGTGAGCATTTAAATCATTCACCCACTGTAGATCCCCCTCTGTCTGGGCAGGGGGGATTTTGAAGCCCGAGATGGTTTTCAGGCTCCTCCACACTCCCTGAATGTTCTTTTGCTGCAGCTGCTCCTCCATCCTCCTCTTGTAGCCGGCCTCAGCCTGCCTGATCTTCCTCCTCAGCTCCTTCTGCACAGTCCTCAGCTCCTCCTTGTTCCCTGACCTGAAGGCTCTCTTCTTCTCCTTCAGCAGAGCCTTCAGTTCACGGTTAATCCATGGCTTGTTGTTTGGAAAACACCGCACCGTCCGGGAGGGAACAATGTTCTCAAAACAGAAGTTGATGTAGTCCGTGATGCACTCTGTGATGGTGTTGATGTCCTCCCCATGTGGGTCATAAAGCTCAGTCCAGACAGTGGTGCTGAAGCAGTCCCTCAGAGCCTCCTCGCTCTCAGCAGACCACATCCTCACCTCACGGGACACCACAGGCTGCCTGCGCACGATGAGTTCATACACAGGCCTCAGATGTACAAGGTTGTGGTCCGAGCTGCCCAGGGGAGGGAGGGGGGAAGAAGAATAAGCCTCCTTGGTGTTGGCAAAAAACAAGTCCAATGTTCTATTCTCTCTGGTGGGGCAGGTAACATACTGGGTGTATGTTGGTAGAACAGAAGAGGGAGAAGCGTGGTTAAAGTCACCAGAGATGAGGAAGAGAGCCTGTGGATGCTGTGTTTGCAGCCTACAAGTGCAGGAGAGCAGTGCTTCACAAGCATCTTCAGCATTGGCAGACGGGGCCACATAGACTGCGATCAAAATCACATGTGAGAACTCCCGGGGCAGATAATATGGCCTCATGCCAATAGCCAATAGTTCAATATCCTTGTTACATAGCTGCTCCTTCACTGTGCAGTGTTCGGGTTTGGACCAGCTCGTGTTCACATACACCGCCAGACCTCCACCTCTTTTTTTCCCGTATTCTCTCGTTCTGTCCGCCCGCAGCAGATGAAAATTGTCCAAACCTACAATAGAGTCTGGCATTTCTGCTGTTAAGTCGCACTGGAGTATAAGTCGCTCCAGCCAAAAAATGCAAAATAGAGAAGAAAAAACCTATATAAGTCGCACTGGAGTATAAGTCGCTCCAGCCAAAAAATGCATAATAGAGAAGAAAAAAACATATATAAGTCGCACTGGAGTATAAGTCGCACCAGCCAAAAATATATATAATAGAGAAGAAAAAAACAAATATAAGTTGTACTGGAGTATGAAATGTGATTGCAAGTGTGAAAATAACAAATAATATCACATATAAGTATCATCTGGAGTATAAGTATGAGTATATAAGTATAAATATGAGTATAAGTTGCACCCCGGCCAAAAATATGAAAAAAGGTGCAATTTATATTCCGGAAAATACGGTAATTCCAGCTGATTTTTCTTAAAACATCTGCTAAAATGAAATTAAAACTGTTAAATAAAATAAAATCATGCCTGAATTATCCTTCATCTCCATAAGGCCAATCTTGGCGATGCACAAAAAAACCTTTAATAATTCCAGTTTGTGGCTAAAGCTAGAGACACAACTTCTGGTTTAGTGTCACCTTTCTGTGTTTTATTGTCTCTTTATGTAATGCGCGGGAAATATAATATTTTGCGTCCTGACGTGAACTACTGCACGAGCGCCGTGTCTTAAACAGGAAACGGCTGATGCTAACATGCACTAGCTTTGTTTTGCTCAGTCTCAATGAATAAAGTTATCATCACTGGAAGTTTTATCAGCACTTTGGTGGTTCATTTTACAGATATTTCACATTTGTCTAATAATTAATAACAACTAATAACTAAAGCCACATTCTCCACAATCTAAAAGGTTTATTGCCATTGTCATTGAACACAGTTTGCAAACATTGGAATTTGTTTCCGTGTTAAACAATTAAACAATGAATAATACAATAATAGTAATAGCAAACGTGGTCTCAGTATGTCTGTGAGCAAAGATTGGATTCTGTCTGTATTCTATATTACATATGTTATATATAACAGCCATGTTTTTTTGTTCTGTACTATTATTAATTATCGTTCTGTAGTACATTGATTGTATAAAAAGTAAGAATAACTTAGTAAAAATAATAAAAAGGGGAGACTATTGTCAAATCAAAGCAATTGTTTTAAGGAAGATTTTTGAAAAAGTGGAGTGCATCTTGTAACCGAGCAACGCATGTGTGTGTGTGTGTGTGTGTGTGTGTGTAGCCCAGTGCATTGTTATTTCACTCCACACATTCCCCAGTCACCCTCCCACACACACACACACACACACACACACACACACACACATACACACACACACACACACATACACACACACACATACACACACACACACACACTTCAGCTTGTGTGAAACATCTAACTCAAGGACAAAACAATTGTGTGTGTTTGGAACTGGAATCAAACCTTGAGCCACCGCAAAACAAAAACAAACAAAGCCACTTTCTCTCTCTTTCACTGTCTCTTTCCTTTCCCCCCTTTTTTATGATGTAGCGTAAAACACATACTTTGAAGACGTACAACTACAGAAGACGTACAACTACAGAAGACGTACAACTACAGAAGTCGTGAAACTACAGAAGACGTACAACTACAGAAGACGTGAAACTACAGAAGACGTACAACTACAGAAGACGTACAACTACAGAAGACGTGAAACTACAGAAGACGTACAACTACAGAAGACGTACAACTACAGAAGACGTACAACTACAGAAGACGTGAAACTACAGAAGACGTACAACTACAGAAGACGTACAACTACAGAAGACGTGAAACTACAGAAGACGTACAACTACAGAAGACGTACAACTACAGAAGACGTACAACTACAGAAGTCGTGAAACTACAGAAGACGTACAACTATAGAAGACGTACAACTACAGAAGACGTACAACTACAGAAGACGTACAACTACAGAAGACGTGAAACTACAGAAGACGTACAACTACAGAAGACGTACAACTACAGAAGACGTACAACTACAGAAGACGTACAACTACAGAAGACGTGAAACTACGGAAGACGTACAACTACAGAAGACGTGAAACTACGGAAGACGTACAACTACAGAAGACGTACAACTACAGAAGACGTACAACTACAGAAGACGTGAAACTACGGAAGACGTACAACTACAGAAGACGTGAAACTACGGAAGACGTACAACTACAGAAGACGTACAACTACAGAAGACGTACAACTACAGAAGACGTGAAACTACAGAAGACGTGAAACTACGGAAGACGTGAAACTACAGAAGACGTACAACTACAGAGGACGTACAACTACAGAAGACGTACAACTACAGAAGACGTACAACTACAGAAGACGTACAACTACAGAAGACGTGAAACTACGGAAGACGTACAACTACAGAAGACGTACAACTACAGAGGACGTACAACTACAGAAGACGTGAAACTACAGAGGACGTACAACTACAGAAGACGTACAACTACAGAAGACGTGAAATTACGGAAGACGTACAACTACAGAAGACGTACAACTACAGAAGACGTGAAACTACGGAAGACGTACAACTACAGAAGACGTGAAACTACAGAGGACGTACAACTACAGAAGACGTACAACTACAGAAGACGTGAAACTACGGAAGACGTACAACTACAGAAGACGTACAACTACAGAAGACGTACAACTACAGAAGACGTGAAATTACGGAAGACGTACAACTACAGAAGACGTGAAACTACAGAGGACGTGAAACTACGGAAGACGTACAACTACAGAAGACGTACAACTACAGAAGTCGTGAAACTACAGAAGACGTGAAACTACGGAAGACGTACAACTACAGAAGACGTACAACTACAGAAGACGTACAACTACAGAAGTCGTGAAACTACAGAAGACGTGCAACTACAGAAGACGTGAAACTACAGAAGTCGCACAACTACAGAAGACGTACAACTACAGAAGACGTACAACTACGGAAGACGTACGACTACAGAAGACGTACAACTACAGAAGACGTGAAACTACGGAAGACGTACAACTACAGAAGACGTACAACTACAGAAGACGTACAACTACAGAAGACGTACAACTACAGAAGACGTACGACTACAGAAGACGTACAACTACAGAAGACGTACAACTACAGAAGACGTACAACTACGGAAGACGTACGACTACAGAAGACGTACAACTACAGAAGACGTGAAACTACGGAAGACGTACAACTACAGAAGACGTACAACTACAGAAGACGTACAACTACAGAAGACGTGAAACTACAGAAGACGTACGACTACAGAAGACGTACAACTACAGAAGACGTGAAACTACAGAAGACGTACAACTACAGAAGACGTACAACTACAGAAGACGTACAACTACAGAAGACGTACAACTACAGAAGACGTGAAACTACAGAAGACGTACAACTACAGAAGACGTACAACTACAGAAGACGTACAACTACAGAAGACGTACAACTACAGAAGACGTACAACTACAGAAGACGTGAAACTACAGAAGACGTACGACTACAGAAGACGTACAACTACAGAAGACGTACAACTACAGAAGACGTACAACTACAGAAGACGTACAACTACAGAAGACGTACAACTACAGAAGACGTACAACTACAGAACATCCTTTAGTTTAGAATGGACATACATTTAATTAGAAACACAAATTCATTATATACTATGAAACATATTTATTTGTGTAGTATTTTTATATTTGCTCATTTTACATACATTTTACATAATTTAAGTTTTGTACGCTCAAAATGTGCTTTGAACCAATCAAAGTAGACATAATCAATTTTATATAATGGGAACTTAAATGCGTCAGTAGATATTTATTTTATTTTCTATTTTACAAATCTGCAATACAATCAGTCAAGAAGTATATATATTTCGTTTTATTCCAAATTGAAGGACTCATTTTCCAGTTTGTTACATTTACTTTTAACACAACACTCGTGATAAACAACATGTCCCACTGTTACATACGTGTTTCCTGCTGGTGAGAGAAGCGCACGCTCTCTCTACATATTTGATTATTTTGGGTGATTAAATGATGAGATTGTGTCAAGTCATTCTGTCATTTTTGTTTAAACTGTAATTGCATTTTCATTAGAATTCAAGGAGAGGTCAGGGTCAAGCCGGTGGTTTCTGGTGTTCATTGTGCCTGGATTAGCATAAACATTTCACATAAGTGTCATTAGATGAATATAATGACCTGTTTTATACAAGAATACATACAGAATACAAAGAAACCGTCAATAGTGTTAAAACTCCATATGTGTGTTGTGTTGTTTTGCAGGAGATAAAGAAAGAAGGGAAGCGTGATGGACAGGCTGCGGTTCCTAAAAATGATCTGTCAAACGGCCGGGCCAGTCCTGTGTCCAGCGATACTGGGGTCCGGCCGGGGAAGAAAGGTAAACACAGTCATGATGCAGCGCTGCACACGAGGAAACAACTGCAGTCCTACTTTAAACCAGATTCTATTGGATGGCCAGTGATAAGTAATAATAAAGTAATAATAAATAAATAAAGTTTACTCGAGTACAAAAAAATGTATCTATTATTTATTTTAGGGCTGGAGTCAACTAAAGAAATTATCGGTCGACTTAAGACATGTCTTTCTGATCGATGGACTGAAAAGGACAACATTCTGAAACCTTTCAGTGTCAATCATCATCAGCTTTAGCTTTAGCTTTGTCTCGGACACTTACTTGGTCCATAAAATAAATATAAAAGACAGCACATTTTTTCTGTAGATGCTCAGACGCCAGTGAGTCAACATACTGCACTGGAAAAGTACTGCACTGAACTTTGTGTCAGATTAGTCTTTGTAATGATAAAAGTGTTTTTTTGTTTTTTTTTGAGTGTGTCATCCGCATTTACAAACATTTGGCTGGACCTTCAGTAACATCCGTATGCTGCACATATGTCTGCGCATGCAGCTGCACATATGTCTGCGCATGCAGCTGCACATGTGTCTGCGCATGCAGCTGCACATGTGTCAGAGCATGCAGCTGGACATATGTCAGAGCATGTAGCTGCACATGTGTCTGAGCATACAGCTGCACATGTGTCAGAGCATGCAGCTGCACATGTGTCAGAGCATGCAGCTGCACATGTGTCAGAGCATGCAGCTGCACATGTGTCAGAGCATGCAGCTGCACATGTGTCAGAGCATGCAGCTGCACATGTGTCTGAGCATACAGCTGCACATGTGTCAGAGCATGCAGCTGCACATGTGTCAGAGCATGGAGCTGCACATGTGTCAGAGCATGCAGCTGCACATGTGTCTGCGCATGCAGCTGCACATGTGTCAGAGCATGCAGCTGCACATGTGTCTGAGCATGGAGCTGCACATGTGTCAGAGCATGCAGCTGCACATGTGTCAGAGCATGCAGCTGCACATGTGTCTGAGCATGCAGCTGCACATGTGTCAGAGCATGCAGCTGCACATGTGTCTGCGCATGCAGCTGCACATGTGTCAGAGCATGCAGCTGCACATGTGTCAGAGCATGCAGCTGCACATGTGTCAGAGCATGCAGCTGCACATATGTCTGTGCATGCAGCTGCACATGTGTCAGAGCATGCAGCTGCACATGTGTAAGCGCATGCAGCTGCACATGTGTCTGCGCATGCAGCTGCACATGTGTCTGCGCATACAGCTGCACATGTGTCTGCGCATGCAGCTACACATGTGTCAGAGCATGCAGCTGGACATATGTCAGAGCATGTAGCTGCACATGTGTCTGAGCATACAGCTGCACATGTGTCAGAGCATGCAGCTGCACATGTGTCAGAGCATGCAGCTGCACATGTGTCTGCGCATGCAGCTGCACATGTGTCAGAGCATGCAGCTGCACATGTGTCAGAGCATGCAGCTGCACATGTGTCTGAGCATGGAGCTGCACATGTGTCAGAGCATGCAGCTGCACATGTGTCAGAGCATGCAGCTGCACATGTGTCAGAGCATGCAGCTGCACATGTGTCTGAGCATACAGCTGCACATGTGTCAGAGCATGCAGCTGCACATGTGTCAGAGCATGGAGCTGCACATGTGTCAGAGCATGCAGCTGCACATGTGTCTGCGCATGCAGCTGCACATGTGTCAGAGCATGCAGCTGCACATGTGTCTGAGCATGGAGCTGCACATGTGTCAGAGCATGCAGCTGCACATGTGTCAGAGCATGCAGCTGCACATGTGTCAGAGCATGCAGCTGCACATGTGTCTGAGCATACAGCTGCACATGTGTCTGAGCATGGAGCTGCACATGTGTCTGCGCATGCAGCTGCACATGTGTCAGAGCATGCAGCTGCACATGTGTCAGAGCATGCAGCTGCACATGTGTCAGAGCATGCAGCTGCACATGTGTCTGAGCATACAGCTGCACATGTGTCAGAGCATGCAGCTGCACATGTGTCAGAGCATGCAGCTGCACATGTGTCAGAGCATGCAGCTGCACATGTGTCTGAGCATGCAGCTGCACATGTGTCAGAGCATGCAGCTGCACATGTGTCTGCGCATGCAGCTGCACATGTGTCTGCGCATGCAGCTGCACATGTGTCAGAGCATGCAGCTGCACATGTGTCAGAGCATGCAGCTGCACATGTGTCTGAGCATACAGCTGCACATGTGTCAGAGCATGCAGCTGCACATGTGTCTGCGCATGCAGCTGCACATGTGTCTGCGCATGCAGCTGCACATGTGTCAGAGCATGCAGCTGCACATGTGTCAGAGCATGCAGCTGCACATGTGTCAGAGCATGCAGCTGCACATGTGTCAGAGCATGCAGCTGCACATGTGTCAGAGCATGCAGCTGCACATGTGTCAGAGCATGCAGCTGCACATGTGTCAGAGCATGCAGCTGCACATGTGTCTGAGCATACAGCTGCACATGTGTCAGAGCATGCAGCTGCACATGTGTCTGCGCATGCAGCTGCACATGTGTCTGAGCATACAGCTGCACATGTGTCAGAGCATGCAGCTGCACATGTGTCAGAGCATGCAGCTGCACATGTGTCAGAGCTTGCAGCTGCACATGTGTCAGAGCATGCAGCTGCACATGTGTCAGAGCATGCAGCTGCACATGTGTCAGAGCATGCAGCTGCACATGTGTCTGAGCATACAGCTGCACATGTGTCAGAGCATGCAGCTGCACATGTGTCTGCGCATGCAGCTGCACATGTGTCCTCCACATTTACAAACATTTGGCCGGACCCTCAGGAACATCCACATGATCTCATTATTGCCACATGGTCTGTGCTTCTCTTGTTGTGATCGCTCCATGAATGAGCAGAGAACATGAGAGAACAGAATGCTTTGGTCTTAACTGGTGTTGAGCCTTTACCAAATGTTCAGATCAGAACATTGACTTGACCATAGAGCACTGGACACTGTATAACTGTGTCATCAGACAGGTCAGCACAGATGTAATGTTCCAGATGTTTACGTCTGTGGTCAGACCATGGATCTGACCCAAACTACACTCACTATTTATACACAACTATTAGGAAGAGTAAACTCGAGATTCACGACCAAATCCTCCTCACTTTATGCTTTTTCTTCCAGAATGTTGTCCCAGAAACATTCTTATAATCTAAATAAAATAATAATTTGACTTGTAAACATTTTGGTTGAATAAAACACCATTAACTGATTGATTAACTAAACGACTAAAAGCCAGCAGCCTTATTTATGTTTTTGACTTAATGCCCGACCAAATATTGTAGCTTCCCTAATCTAACTTTTGTTACTCAACCACATGAATAAATCTCCTTTAAAAGTACTTCCACATTTTGTCCCCATCTAAATATTTTAAAGTACAATCTTGTGTCGTGGTTGCTTCTGTTATTTCTGTCTCCTCTTAGTGTCTTATGAATTATTGAAATACAACTTCATATGTGAACGTGAGAGGATGAGTGGGACCCCTGGTGGAGAGAAGCAGCACTGCAGGGTTGAACCTCAGCTGGTGTGAGCGTAATGAGCAGCTTTAGGCAGCAGAGCTCACTGTGAAGCTGTGAGTGCTGGAGCTGGTGTCTGTGGCTGGTTAACTCCCCCTGCTGTTCTGGGAGCAAATGTATAGTAGCATCGTAAGGAATGTTTACAGCTCTAACGTTTCAACTGCGATACTAAGGGAAAGACTTGATACTAATTTCAATACCGTAATGATAATTAGGCCTGTCACATTAATTACTATATTGATATCGTTCAACACATGAAGAGATCCACTATATATATATTTATCTTGTGGATCTTGTCTTTGCGCTATTTATTTTATTTAATATGATTTAACTTAATGTATTTATTTTATTTTATTTATTTTATTTATTTTATTTATTTTATTTATTTTATTTATTTTATTTATTTTATTTATTCAAATTATTTTTTATTTATTCAAATTATTTTTTAGTTATTCTGATTGATCTTTTATTTTATTTTATTTATTTTACGTATTGCATTTTATTTATTTCTGTGCTAATTAAGTGTTTCTTTCTTCTGTTTATTTATCGAAGCTCATGTTTTTGACAGTCCTAAAACAATTGATAATAATTTATAATGCAAGAAAAGAAAAAGACAACAGACACAGGATACTAGTAGTTTATTTAATATTTCCATAATTATGGTCTCATACAGTTCAGTAAAGGTCAGAGCTGGTCTTATTTATGTGTTGTTGTTGTTGTTGTTGTTGTCGTCGTCGTCATCATCGATATCTGTTCAAATGTGTGTATTTGTGTATGTGTATTTTTTACAACTCTAATTGTAGTAAAAGTGTGAGATGAATAATATTAAAGGTTATTGTGAGGATATGCAAACAAAGGATGTCAAGTATATTATCTATGATTAAAAAAGTAATTCCGTTATATTAGTATAAAGAGTCAAGTGTAATTCTTTAACTTCAACAAAGACATTTAGTGGAACAAATTAGCACTTTTCTGATGAATTGCAAAGATATAATATGATTAGTGATGAAAGAATAATGTGTTTTCCAGCTGATAAAAGCAGAATCAAGCTTAAAAGTAGTAGATTTTGTCCAATTTAAAACAAGACAAAAAGACGCATAACTTGCACGCTCATTATATTCTTCATTTGGAGCGTTTGATGACGTTAAGGCCTCGCGGCTTGTGTTCCACAGTGGAGCAGATCCGTAAGCGGCGGTGTAAAGCGGCCTTCAGCTACGTCCCACAGCACGAAGACGAGCTGGAGCTGAAGATCGGAGACATCATCGACGTCATCACCGAGGTAAAAGTACAAGTACACAGTACAAGTACACGTGCAGTATCAGGGGTTATAGTGACGTGACACGGTGCCAGATGTACTTCAGAAATACACAACAGATTTTAGCGTCGGTTCAAGGGACACACTGTAGTTTACTGATCCTACAAGGCCATTCAGGTGCGTAGAATGGACATACATTTAATTAGAAACTTGCATTACGGGTGTTTTTATTGCTCAAAACTGAAGAGACTCGACTGAAGACGTGGCCTGGGAATCAATTAGTCGACTACGAGCTCACGATATGACAAGGATCTCAGCGTGAAAGCAGATACAGTACGTCCAGACAAGTAAACAGCTTCTTCGTAAGTGAAAATGCAAGATTAAAGTGTCTGGTCACTTTCCAAACTCAAGTGAACTCACAGTTAGGACTAAACCAGGACTAAACCAGGACTAGACTAGGACTAAACCAGGACTAAACCAGGACTAAACCAGGACTAGACTAGGACTAAACCAGGACTAAACCAGGACTAAACCAGGACTAGACTAGGACTAAACCAGGACTAAACCAGGACTAAACCAGGACTAGACTAGGACTAAACCAGGACTAAACCAGGACTAAACCAGGACTAGACTAGGACTAAACCAGGACTAAACCAGGACTAGACTAGGACTAAACCAGGACTAAACCAGGACTAGACTAGGACTAAACCAGGACTAAACCAGGACTAAACCAGGACTAAACCAGGACTAGACTAGGACTAAACCAGGACTAAACCAGGACTAGACTAGGACTAAACCAGGACTAAACCAGGACTAGACTAGGACTAAACCAGGACTAAACCAGGACTAAACCAGGACTAGACCAGGACTAGACCAGGACTAAACCAGACTAAACCAGGACTAAACCCGGACTTGAACAGGACCAAATCAAGTCTACACCAGGACTAAACCAGGATTAAACCAGGACTAGACCAGGACTAGACCAGGACTAAACCAGGTCTAAACAAGGACTTGAACAGGACCAAATCAAGTCTATATCAGGACTAAACCAGGATTAAACCAGGACTAAACCAGACTAAACCAGGTCTAAACCAGACTAAACCAGGACTAAACCAGGACTTGAACAGGACCAAATCAAGCCTACATCAGGATTAAACCTGGACTGGAATGAACGATGTAAACTTTCCTTCACACAGACAGTATAACAGTATCTCTGTGCAGGTGGAGGAGGGCTGGTGTAACAGTGTTTGTGTGTGCAGGTGGAGGAGGGCTGGTGTAACAGTGTTTGTGTGTGCAGGTGGAGGAGGGCTGGTGTAACAGTGTTTGTGTGTGCAGGTGGAGGAGGGCTGGTGTAACAGTGTTTGTGTGTGCAGGTGGAGGAGGGCTGGTGGGAGGGAGTCCTGAACGGTAAAAGTGGAATGTTTCCCTCAAACTTCACCAAAGAGATTGTCCTGGACTCGGACACGCCCTCGATAGCTACGTCACAGGAAGACCTCCGCAGCGGACGCACAAGTGAGTCCACACCACGGGTCAAATACAGATAATCAGTAATACGTCGGTTATTTTACCTGTCGACTAGTCAAACAATTGATTATTTCTTATATATTTTTTGACTTTTTAGACATGATCAAAATGAAAATTGAATCCTAAATGTTCTTTCCTTCTAGTTTTCTTTTCACATTTACAGCTCTTCAACATTCTTCAACTTTCTGAATGATCATTGAAGTTGACTTTTTTGAGTAAAGACTGAGCAGAAAGTACTTTATTTTGCCTCTAAAATTGTCATATTTGTTTTAATTTAACTAAAAAAAAGGGCTACATTTTTTTCACATCCATCCATTTTCTTCCTCTTATCCGGGGCCGGGTCGCGGGGGCAGCAGTCTAAGCAGAGACTCCCAGACTTCCTACTCCCCAGACACTTCCTCCAACTCCTCCGGGGGGATCCCGAGGCGTTCCCAGGCCAGCCGAGAGACATAGTCTCTCCAGCGTGTCCTGGGTCTTCCCCGGGGCCTCTTCCCGGTGGGACATGCCTGAAACACCTCCCGAGGGAGGCGCCCAGGAGGCATCCGGAACAGATGCCCGAGCCACCTCAGCTGGCTCCTCTCGACGTGGAGGAGCAGCGGCTCTACTCCGAGCTCCCCCCGTGTGGCCGAGCTCCTCACCTTATCTCTAAGGGAGCGCCCAGCCACACGGCGGAGGAAACTCATTTCGACCGCTTGTATCCGCGATCTTGTCCTTTCGGTCACTACCCAAAGCTCATGACCATAGGTGAGGGTAGGAACGTAGACCGACCGGTAAATAGAGAGCTTTGCCTTTCGGCTCAGCTCCCCCTTTACCACAACGGTCCGATGCAGCGACTGCATCACTGCAGCCGCTGCACCGATCCGCCTGTCGATCTCACGCTCCATCCTTCCTTCACTCGTGAACAAGACCCCGAGATACTTGAACTCCTCCACTTGGGGCAAGGACACCCCACCCACCTGAAGAGGGCAAGCCACCTTTTTCCGGTCGAGAACCATGGCCTCGGATTTGGAGGTGCTGATTCTCATCCCAGCCGCTTCACACTCGGCTGCAAACCGTCCCAGTGCATCTTGCAGGTCCGGGTTTGATGGAGCCATCAGGACAACATCGTCTGCAAACAGCAGAGATGGAATCCTGTGGTCCCCAAACCGGACACCCTCCGACCCCTGACTGCGCCTAGAAATTCTGTCCATAAAAATTATGAACAGAACCGGTGACAAAGGGCAGCCCTGGCGGAGTCCAACATGCACTGAGAACAGGTCTGACTTACTGCCGGCAATGCGAACACAGCTCCTGCTCCGGTCATACAGGGACCGGACAGCCCTGAGCAAAGGGCCCCGGACCCCGTACTCCCGGAGCACCCCCCAAAGGACACCCCGAGGGACACGGTCGAAAGCCTTCTCCAGATCCACAAAGCACATGTGGACTGGTTGGGCAAACTCCCATGAACCCTCGAGCACCCGATGGAGGGTATAGAGCTGGTCCAGTGTTCCACAACCAGGACGAAAACCACTCTGCTCCTCCTGAATCCGAGGTTCGACTATCGGTCGGATTCTCCTTTACAGTACCTTGGAATAGACCTTACCCGGGAGGCTGAGGAGTGTGATCCCTCTGTAGTTGGAACACACCCTCCGGTCCCCCTTCTTAAACAGTGGGACCACCACCCCGGTCTGCCAGTCCAGAGGCACGGTCCCCGACCGCCACGCGATGTTGCAGAGACGTGTCAACCAAGACAGTCCTACAACATCCAGATACTTTAGGTACTCAGGGCGGATCTCATCCACCCCCGGAGCCCTGTTTGCGAACAACCTCAGTGACTTCAGCTTGGGTGATGGATGAGCCAGCCTCTGAGTCCCCGGTCTCTACCTCCTCTTCAGAAGACGTGACTGAGGGATTACGGAGGTCCTCAAAGTATTCCTTCCACCGTTCGACGACATCCTCAGTCGAGGTCAGCAGGCCTCCACCCGCACCGTAAACGGTGTTGGTGAGGCACTGCTTCCCCCTCCTGAGGCGCCGGACGGTTTGCCAGAATTTCTTTGGTGCCGACCAATAGTCCTCCTCCATGGCCTCCCCGAACTCCTCCCAGGCCTGGGTTTTTGCCTCTGCGACAGCACGAGCCGCGGCTTGCTTGGCCTGCCGATACCTGTCGATGACCTCCGGAGACCCACAAGCCAGAGTGGCCTGATAGGCCTCCTTCTTCAGTCTGACGGCATCCCTTACTTCCGGTGTCCACCACCGGGTTCGGGGGTTGCCGCCACGACAGGCACCGGAGACCTTGCGACCACAGCTCCGAGCAGCCGCATCAACAATGGAGGCGGAGAACATGGTCCACTCGGACTCAATGTCCCCAGCCTCCCCCGGGACATGGGAGAAGCTCTCCCGGAGGTGCGAATTGAATACCCTATTGACAGAGGGCTCCACTAGACGTTCCCAACAGACCCTCACAATGCGCTTGGGTCTGCCAAGTCTGTCCGGCTTCCTCCTCCGCCAGCGGATCCAACTCACCACCAGGTGGTGATCGGTTGACAACTCTGCCCCTCTCTTCACCCGAGTGTCCAAGACACGCGGCCGGCGGTCAGATGACACGACAACAAAGTCGATCATTGACCTCCGGCCTAGGGTGTCCTGGTGCCATGTGCACTGATGGACACCCTTGTGCTTGAACATGGTGTTCGTTATGGACAATCCGTGGCTAGCACAGAAGTCCAATAACTGAACACCGCTCGGGTTCAGATCGGGGAAGCCGTTCTTCCCGATCACCCCTCCCCAGGTGTCACTATCATTGCCCATGTGGGCGATGAAGTCCCCCAGTAGAACAACGGAGTTCCCGGTCAGTACACTGTCCAGTACTCCTCCCAAGGACTCCAAGAAGGCTGGGTACTCTGCACTGCTGTTTGGCCCGTAGGCCACCACAACAGTGAAAGACCTGTCCCCCACCCGAAGGCGGAGGGACGCGACCCTCTCGTTCACTGGGGTAAACTCCAACACGTGGCGGCTGAGCTGAGGGGCTATAAGCAAGCCCACACCAGCCCGCCGCCTCTCCCCGCGGGCAACACCAGAGAAGTGGCGCGTCCAGCCCCTCTCGAGGAGATGGGTTCCAGAGCCCAAACTGTGCGTGGAGGTGAGGCCGACTATATCTAGTCGGTATCGCTCAACCTCCCGCACAAGCTCAGGCTCTTTCCCCCCCAGCGAGGTGACATTCCATGTCCCCAGAGTTAGTCTCTGTGTCTGGAGATCTGGTCGCCGAGGCCCCTGCCGTCGACTGCCGCCCAGATCTCTCTGCACTGGCCCCTTATGGATCCTCCTGCGGGTGGTGGGCCCACGGGAGGGCGGCCCCACGTTGCTCCTTCGGGCTGTGCCCGGCCGGGCCCCGTGGGGTAAGACCCGGCCACCAGGCGCTCGCCATCGAGCACCCATCCCAGGCCTGGCTCCAGGATGGGGCCCCGGTGACGCCGATCCGGGCGACGTAAACGGCCTTGTTCTTTTACTCATCATAGGGGGCTTCTGAACCGATCTTTGTCTGACCCGTCATCTAGGACCTGTTTGCCTTGGGAGACCCTACCAGGGGCTTGAAGCCCCCGACAACATAGCTCCCGGGATCATTCGGGCGCTCAAACCCCTCCACCACGTTAAGGTGTCGGTTCAAGGAGGATAATTTTTTTTTCACTTTTCTACAAATTGAATTAAAAAAAGAAACAAAAAAATTCTCCTAGAAAATTCCCGATTTTTACGATTACGGTATATTGTGACCTTAAATCATCCTGGTTATTGACTCATCTAATAATCTAATAATCTTGACGTCCCTGTTATTCATGATAAACAGTCATATTCCTGCCGTATGTTTTAGGTAAAGACAGTCCGGGCAGCGAGAGCGATGGAGCCGACAGCCGCTCAGACACGGGATCAGTGGAGATTCAGCCTAAGAAGGTAATCACTGTGTCCAGTAAATACCCCTGTGTCCAGTAAATATCCCTGTGTCCAGTAAATACTCCCGTGTCCAGTAAATACCCCTGTGTCCAGTAAATACTCCTGTGTCCAGTAAATATCCCTGTGTCCAGTAAATACTCCCGTGTCCAGTAAATACCCCTGTGTCCAGTAAATACCCCTGTGTCCAGTAAATACCCCTGTGTCCAGTGTGGCATGACCGAGCCTGAGCTGAAACGCCATGACTTTAGCACACGCCTGACCTGAGATAAGGATGTTCTACAAATACATGTCTAATCACACCTTCACTAACTCCATTTTGGGTCTAAATGCACTTTTATGAGTCTTTTTTCTACCATAACGATTATTTTTAACGTCATTTTTGCAATATACACAGGACAGAGATATAGATTTCATTTACCGATTAATTTTCCATCCGCATTCCATCTTATATTCATGCATGTTTTATTTACACATTACACCAAAGTCTCCTGGTGTGTACGTCCAGATTTCAGTGTTTTTACCCGCCAAAATAAAAGGAAAACTGCTGTTGTTTTACTGTTTTGTACTTTTGCAGGTGAGAGGTTTTGGATTTGGCGACATCTTCAAAGACCAGCCCATCAAACTCCGGCCGCGATCGTTAGAGGTGGACACGGAGGCGCCCAAGGTACAGTGAGCCGAGGATTTTACCCAGCAGCCAGAGGGTCGCCAGTTCAAACCTTGTTATTCAAACCCTAAACATGTATTTTGTATGTATATTTGAGCTATTAACATTGTTCCCTCATCTAAAACACATCGGTACATGGAAATGCATTTTGTTTCATACGTATTCATCCTGTCTGTCTCGCTGGGCGCTCACAAAATACTCTGTTTCAAAATTCCCAGATTTGTGACATCAAAGGGAGAAATCCTGCATGTTTTTTTAAAGTCTATAAATCATTATCTGTCGCATTTCTGCCTCAAATCACGTTTTTTTATAACTATTATGCAGATTATATTCAGTGTTATCACCAAATCTTGAAGGGGAAACGCTTGACTATTATAAAGTCATGTGGACTTTTCAACACATGCATCGATTTCAAGTTCTAAAACATAAAATGCCAAATAAAGGTTCTCAAAAGCACGTTTAAATAACAATAATAATACAATTGAATCAGAATCAGAACCAGAATGCTGTGTCTCGAGTTCAGAAAGGTGTCTCGTGGTCAGTGGTGGCTTGGATACACTAAAATACTATAAATAAAAGATTATTCATTGTTGTTTTGTAAGAAACAGGAAGTCGCAGCTTTTGCCCCTCCCTTTTTCTCGTGAGGAAGTGGCCTCAAGTTGCCCACGGTTACACATGTCAAACGTTTACGTGCCCCTGAACTCTGCAGGGTTTCTACAAGCACGGAAGTGAGAGAACTGACGGGGCAGACGGGCGAAGAGAGAGAGAGAGAGAGAGGGAGAGAGAGAGAGAGGGAGAGAGAGAGGGAGCGAGAGAGAGAGAGAGGGGGGAGAAAGAGAGAGAGGGAGCGAGAGAGAGGGGGGAGAGAGAGAAGGGAAAGAGAGAGGAGCAATAGAGAGAGAGAGAGAGAGAGAGAGAGAGACGGTAGATTTAGAGAAAAGGAAGAGAGACAGCAAGAGAAGGAAGAAGGGGAGAATGTGTAGGAGAACGGACAGAGAGTGATGGAGTGAAAGAAGGGTAGATTGAGAGAGCGGGAGAGAAGAGAGAGAGAGAGAGAGAAAGAAAGAAGCAAGTAGAAAGAGATGAGAGAGAGCCCGAGGTAGAGAGAGGGGAATATATTGCAAAATACAAAGAGAGAAGGAAGAGAGAGAGAGAGGAATGAAGGAGAAGGTAAAGAGAGGAAGAACAAGCAAGGAGGGAAGGAGTTAGGGGAAAGAGAGAGAGAGACAGAGTTAGACAGAGAAGCAAGTCTAAAAAGTAGAAAGAGATGAGAAAGAGGGAGGGAGGTAGATGAAGAGAGAGAGAGGGAGGAATAGATTGCAAAATACAAAGAGAGAAGGAAGAGAGAGAGAGAAGAATGAAGGAGAAGGTAAAGAGAGGAAGAACAAGCGATGACAGAGAGAGGAAAGGTAGAAGCAGGAGGCGAGAGAGAGAGAGAGAGCGAGCGAGAGCGAGAGAGAGCGAGAGAGAGAGAGCGAGAGAGAGCGAGAGAGAGCGAGAGAGAGAGAGCGAGAGAGCGAGAGAGAGAGAGCGAGAGAGAGCGAGAGAGAGAGAGCGAGAGAGAGCGAGAGAGAGAGAGCGAGAGAGATCGAGCGAGAGAGCGAGGGGGAGATTTCCCTGACGTTTACACTGGAGCTGCACTTGAGCTGATGTCGCACAAATCCAACTGTCTCTGCGTCCGTTGGCTAAGGTAGGGTTTATATACTCTACTACACTATATTTGTACAAAAAACTACAAAAAACTTCCACGTACAGTATTCTGAATGTCTCTCTCCGTGCGTAATACCACGGCGTTGAACAAAAACAGTGCAAATGTTGGTACTTTGTTTCATTTTGTTGCAGTTTTGAGTTGAAAATGAAATGAATATCATGTTATATAAGGGAATGTTGTGCTTTTGTTTATGAAGCGGTTTATCTGTGATCACGGCCTTGAGGATATTAAATTACAACTTTGACGCAGTGTTGTGGTGTATTTCAAATCTAGAGGTCACGGGTTGTTTGTATTTTATTTTGTATTTCGTGGCGTAACCTTATTTTGTTGTTGCTACGATGCAGTGGTTTGATGCATGTTGTGTGTCTGAAGTGAGGAACCAGAACTAAAAGAGGAAGTGAGTAGGTCAGACAAAGCGCTGCTGGTTGTGTTTCACGTACAGTTTTTCGTGGTTTCGTAGTTCTCCAGGTGTTTTAAAGGTCCTCGTCTCTTTAAGGACTTGTACTTCTCGACTGGCTGTGTGTGTTTTTACTTATGTTCCTGGTACCTATATTTCTCGGTATATATATTCCTGGTACCTATGTTCCCCGTTACCTATTTTCCCCGGTACCTATATTCCCCAGTACCTATCCTGGTACCTATGTTCCTGGTACCTATGTTCCCCGGTACCTATGTTCCTGGTACCTATATTCCTGGTCCCTATGTTCCTGGTACCTATGTTCCCCAGTACCTATATTCCCCGGTACCTACGTTCCCCGGTACCTATGTTCCCTGTTACCTATTTTCCCCCGGTACCGATGTTCCTCGGTACCTATGTTCCCCGGTACCTATTTTCCCTGTTACCTATTTCACCCCGGTACCTATGTTCCCGGCACCGATGTTCCCCGGTACCTATGTTCCCCAGTACCGTTTTTCCCCCGTTACCTATATTCCCCGGTACCTATGTTCCCCGGTACCTATGTTCCCCAGTACCGTTTTTCCCCCGTTACCTATATTCCCCGGTACCTATATTCCCGGTACCTATATCCCCGTTACCTATGTTCCCCGGTACCCATCTTCCCCCTTTTCTATGAACGGGAGAAGCTAGCATAGGCTACTGATTCAGGTTCCACAGCCCCAATAATTGTGAATAAATGTCTGGTTTTACTGCATCAAATATAGCAGCATAACAACCCAAACCCAGGTCTTGGGGAACATAGGTCTTGGGGAACATAGGTCTTGGGGAACATAGGTACCGGGGAACATAGGGCTGACCTCTTTGCTAACAATAAACGCGGATGCTAACGGCTATTGTTTTTCTAACCTTTTAAACCATTTCTTCAGTATGTAGACTAAGGGTGAGTTAGATTGTGATTAAACTGGCTCCACCTAGAACAAACCGACTTATAAACCCTGTAATGTTGAGGAGGTTTTGTGTGACAGTATTTAGTCTATTTAGCCATTTTACCGTTGATTTTGTCGTTCTAAGTTTGCCAAAAAAACCTCGGTCGATGCAATACGCTAACCTTTCTGGTGTAGCTAACTCTGCTTAACTGATGGTGAACCGTGAACCCACTTCCTTTGCGGGTTTTGCTCGTTGCCCATCTCAAGCTCTGCAAGAAGCGCACAAACCTAGAACCAAACCAGGACTAAACCAGAATCAAGAAGTGAAACCAGGACTACAACGAGAGACGGATGTGACCAGGAAAATATCTTTTTGAAGCGTTACAAATGTGATCAGATTTGTTGCGATTTATTTTCAAACTGTTGGATTCTGTTCAAAGTTCACATGCTCAGAAGTGCTAACGTTTGAAATGGGACTGACATACAAACCGTTAAAACTTTTGGAGGGCCCCGCTGAGTGAACACAGCCTTTTCAGACCCCGTCCCCGCACACTTCCACCTCCGGCAGATCTGTTCTTGTTTGAAGGATGTTGGTCAGCCTGTCCCGCTGTGCACCTCCTGTAACTCTGGGCTTTAAAAGGGACCGCGCTCCCTTTGAGTTCGTAACGAGGTGACGAGGGACGGTCCCCCTCTTCCTCCCGCCGCTTCCGGGACGGGCCCGAGCCGAGTCACACCCATACGAGCCACAGCCGAGCAAGTTAGAGAGGATCGGGAAGTAAAAGAGCGTTCAAAAACTCCAAAAAGTCTGTAGTATAAACCAAATTTAATCCTGGTCTTGGTTAAGTCTTGGTTAAGTCTTGGTTAAGTCTTGGTTAAGTCTTGGTCAAGTCCTGGTCCAGTCCTTGGTCTAGTTAAGTCCTGTTCTAGTCCTTGTTTGGAAGTGTAATTTAGACTTGTTACACAAAGGGATGTTGCGATATTAAACATTTGTGTCTCGATTATTGTGGGAAAAAGCATCACGATTTAACGATTGCTCACGATTATTGAGACTGTGATCGATCAACAGTGAAATCTTTCATTTTTCTTCATTTTCATGGTCCAACGCGCATTTTTCCTCCAGTTTGTGAACCGGCTTTACAAAACTGAGCTCTCAGAAAAACAAAATAAAGTTAAACGTGACAAAAACAGCCATGAGTTCTTAGCATTTATGTCTAATTTTGGGCTATAGATTGAACACAAATATGTAAATTTGCTTCTAAAATGGCCACAATTATTATATTTGTTTTTTGTTCTTTTATATTGTGACCTGAATAATCACAATTATAAATAATCTGATCATCTTGACATCCTTTTTGCAATTAACTTTGAGTGAGTTCATCCCACTTTAGAGCAAATTTAGTTCTGGTTTAGTTCTGGCTTCGTCATGATTAAAACTTAGCTTGGTCCTGGTTATGTCCTGGTTAAATCTTAGGTCCTTTATTTAGGTTTTGATCAACTCCGGGATTTTATAACAACTTTGGCTATAATTTTGTTCTGTTGGATAAACTGTCACATACAGCTCATAGTTTAGATTTAGTTCTAGTTTAATGTGGGTTTAGTCCTGATTTAGTCTTGGTTATGTCCTGGTTTAGTCCTGGTTTAGTCTTGGTTATGTCCTGGTTTAGTCCTGGTTTAGTCCTGGTTATGTCCTGGTTTAGTCCTGGTTTAGTCCTGGTTATGTCCTGGTTTAGTCCTGGTTTGGACTTGGTTATGTCCTGGTTTAGACTTGGTTATGTCCTGGTTTAGTCCCGGTTTAGTCCCGGTTTAGTCCTGGTTTAGACTTGTTTATGTCCTGGTTCAGTCCTGGTTTAGACTTGTTTATGTCCTGGTTTAGTCCTGGTTTAGACTTGGTTTAGTCTTGGTTATGTCCTGGTTTAGTCCTGGTTTAGTCCTGGTTTATACTTGGTTATGTCCTGGTTTAGTCTTGGTTATGTCCTGGTTTAGTCCTGGTTTAGTCCTGGTTATGTCCTGGTTTAGTCCTGGTTTAGTCCTGGTTATGTCCTGGTTTAGTCCTGGTTTGGACTTGGTTATGTCCTGGTTTAGACTTGGTTATGTCCTAGTTTAGTCCCGGTTTAGTCCCGGTTTAGTCCTGGTTTAGACTTGTTTATGTCCTGGTTTAGTCCTGGTTTAGACTTGTTTATGTCCTGGTTTAGTCCTGGTTTAGACTTGGTTTAGTCTTGGTTATGTCCTGGTTTAGTCCTGGTTTAGTCCTGGTTTATACTTGGTTATGTCCTGGTTTAGTCTTGGTTATGTCCTGGTTTAGTCCTGGTTTAGTCCTGGTTATGTCCTGGTTTAGTCCTGGTTTAGTCCTGGTTATGTCCTGGTTTAGTCCTGGTTTGGACTTGGTTATGTCCTGGTTTAGACTTGGTTATGTCCTAGTTTAGTCCCGGTTTAGTCCCGGTTTAGTCCTGGTTTAGACTTGTTTATGTCCTGGTTTAGTCCTGGTTTAGACTTGTTTATGTCCTGGTTTAGTCCTGGTTTAGACTTGGTTTAGTCTTGGTTATGTCCTGGTTTAGTCCTGGTTTAGTCCTGGTTTATACTTGGTTATGTCCTGGTTTAGTCTTGGTTATGTCCTGGTTTAGTCCTGGTATAGACTTGGTTATGTCCTGGTTTAGTCCTGGTTTAGTCTTGGTTATGTCCTGGTTTAGTCCTGGTTTAGTCTTGGTTATGTCCTGGTTTAGACTTGGTTTAGTCCTGGTTTAGTCCTGGTTTAGTCCTGGTTTAGTCTTGGTTATGTCCTGGTTTAGTCCTGGTTTAGTCCTGGTTTACTCCTGGTTTACTCCTGGTTTAGTCTTGGTTATGTCCTGGTTTAGTCCTGGTTTAGTCCTGGTTTAGTCCTGGTTTAGTCTCGTTCCAGTGTTTGGTCCTTGATGATCTATTGCATCAGTCACTTCTCATTTTGTCCTGTTACGTTCCGTGTGGATTATTACAGTTTCAAATATAGCATAAATCCCACGTTGTTGTGCTGCGTCTCAAACTTCCTGCGGCGGAAACAAAAGACGTTTCATTGTTGGAGTCGGCACTTTCTTCGCGGCGAGGCCAAAACCCGCTCGGTCTTTAGAGGAGCTGAGTCAAACTTACTGGACATTGTCGTCATCGAGGTAAACACGGCGCCCGTTTTTCTGTCCATAAAACATTTTAAGAACTCTGGCTATTACAGTGTTATTACAGTGTTATTACAGTGTTATTACAGTGTTATCAAGTGTGGGTAGAAGTATCCAGTATACAATATTTAACAAAATACAGGACAGAATTCGTTCGTCACTTTGGATGTTCAGAACATGTCAGATGTGTCCTGGTGTTTGGAAAGGCACATCTGAGAGAAGGGACAGTAAATACATTATAATAGAAGTAGAGCTGAGCAATTATTCCACTTTTAATCACAAAACAGTTTTTCAAATTTATCAGTTTTTAATCAAGAAACATTCAGCCCAATCCTCTGTTAAAAGCATGTGGCGGAGTTAAGACTTTTCGGAATTTTTTTTTAACTTGTTGAATAGCGAAGATTGAAATCCATATTTCTTTGTTGTTATTTAAAAAAAAAAAAAAATCCTTTGAATTAAAAAAAAATGCATAAAAAAACGTTTTGAGGATGAAAAAAAACAACTGTTTAGCCCTAAAGTTAGACAAAAAAATAGGAAACAAGAGGAAGAGGACGATTTAAGTAGGATTTAAATAGCAAATACATAATTAAAATGTATTACTTTGCTTTAGATACACAGTACACAATATATACAATGCTCTGTCATGCAAAAACTGCAAAACTATATTAGATACGAGACAAACTATGTAATTAATGAGTGTCACACACAGATGAAACGTTCACATCACAAACTTATTCAGTATTTTCATTTCCTAACAACATTTAAACTGTATTTCTAGATGTTTTGTCCTCCACGTGTCCGTTTGTGCCCACGTCACCCTGAACCCGTTCTGAGCCGCGCGTGTAAACCCCGCGGGACGTCCCAACCAGGCCTTTTCACCACATGGTTCTCATTACAAACACGAGCGGGGCCGGCCGTCGAGTCTGGGGGGCGGCGGAGGCGGGTGAACTCGCGGGACGTGCCGTCTGAAGTGAACAGAGCCGCGAGTGTGCCTCCGACAGACCCAGCACTGTCAGCGTCTGCGCTCTGAGGGGAAGAGGCTCCTCCACTCGCGCCGGTTCCACAAATACAGGTTGAAATCCCACGTGGACACTGCGGGCCTTGTGCCGGGTTCAGTCTGGGTGGACTCCTTATGGACACAAACTTTCTGCTCCGTCGTCATCGTCCTGTCGATGTGGGACGCGGTGAGAAAAGCAGGATATTGAGCTCAAAACTGGGGCTTTTCACTGGGGAAATGAGATTAGTCCAGTTCAATTAGACGTGGTCCCAGTGCAGGATTTTATTGTTTGTCTGCTGCCTGTTATTATTATTGTTTTAAATGAATTTGCTGCCGTTACATAATAATTAATTGAGTTATAAGAGCTTTTCTATAAGGTTATCTGTTTTTTTTTTAATTGTTATTTACTTCTGTGTCTACTTTGTGTCGCAACAGTGGAATTTCCCCATTGTGGGACAAATAAAGGCTTATCTTATCTTAGTTTATTCATAATCTTATTTGACGTTGTACATGGAAAAATATGGAATTGTGTCATTATTAAACTTTTTTTTATGTGCCATGGGGTTTCAGACAAATAATTCCCTCCTGGTTTTTGTGAGGAGCTTTTCCCATTCAAAAGATATATTATTTAGATCTCACACACACTAATATACTACACCCAGTGATTAACAATGAGATAGAGCTGAGAGACAAAGGGGCGGTAACCAGAGGGAGAACAAAAAGAGAAAGGGGCAAATGAAGAGGAACAGAGATAGAAACATCCTGAGTGAAACATGACAAAACATATATCACCAGATCAGACTGTGACCATGACAGTGTTGAGTACAAATAATCACTTCAGATGTGCAGGGGTGTGGGCGGAGATAGGTGGTAGGGGACGCCTCAGTTGCAGGACAATACAGCATTAAACACACATGGATCAAACTAAATAAATAACCCTGAGCAAATAATGATGAGGAAACACAGTTGTAACAAGGTCAAAAGCAAAAAGTAGGTTCTGCATGTTTTGTTTGTTGTGTATTTTGCATTATACGTCCCCTTTAAGAACAGTAGTATCAGAATTATTGCGACGTTTGAATAAACGTTTCGATGCAATAACTTAAATTATATTCCAACAGATATATTCATCCCTTAAACATATATTCTCTTGTCAAAATAAAAGCTTAACAGAGACAAAAGTTAGACTAAATTGAGGTTAATTTAGACTGAACAAAGAAAATCATCAATAAATCAAATAAATTCGACGTTTTATTTTGAAAAGAGTGCATTTCTGTCAGATGGAAAACGTTGGTGTTATTGTAATATAATGTATCTCGTTTGTTTTGCAATACATTGTGCAGCCCATGTGCAAATGTGGTGTTTCTGTGTGGAATTTGCATGTTCCACCTGTGCCGGTCACATTAACTAACATGCTGTGCAGGTTAATCCCTTTTGTTACCTTGACTTTATGTATTTGTAGAGCCACAAAAAAAGAGACATTAAAACCACCACAACAAATAAACAATCGTTATAAAACTGACTGAGTGCCGATAAAACTCATTCATTCATATGTTTCACTCAATAATACATATGTGAATAATGCATTTCACTGTCGGTTTATGTGCATTGGCTAAAATAAAGTATGCACGAGACAAATACAGTTTTACCGTATGAAATGCTTGGTACAAACATTCAAAAGTTGGTCTTATCTGTCAGATTCTGGCCTGTGCACACAAAACCAGAACGCCAGCCGTTCACCCACAGAGATATCTCGAGGTCTAAGAGGTGTGTTATGGGTGAAGTGTCGCCGTGGTTACCTCTGACATGGTTTTGTGTCGCTCTTGCAACTTCTAAACGGCACGAAATGCAAATTTGAACGGTCGAAATTGCACAATATTGTTGCTATTTGTGTTAACGCGTTGGAGATGTTACCGCTTTGACTAGAATGCTCCACGGTATGGCATTTTACCCGTCTGTCTCCACGGTGAACGGCAGCCGGCTCAGATCTGTGGAGAGGGGACCCTGTTCGCAGTAAAAAATAATTTTGAGGTATTTTTAAGCAACGAAAACAACTACCCGTATTTTCCAGACTATAGTTCTGGCCGGGGTGCGACTTATACTTATATTTATACTTATATACTTATACTCAGGAGCGACTTATATGTGATATTATTTCTTATTTTCACACTCGCAACTGCATTTCATACTCCAGTGCAACTTAGATATGTTTTTTTCTTCTCTATTATGCATGTTTTGGCTGGTGCGACTTATACTCCAGTGCGACTTATACTCCAGACAATACGGTACACTTTTGCTACTGTGCTGTTGAACATTGCTGTTATCGCCACGGAGACAAGCAGGCGTGACATAATGTCCTCTGAAACGACCACTTATGATATATTTAGCCTAATTATGTTTGCGTTTTAATGCTTACGGTGGAAGTCAATGACGCTGTGTTTTTGTAGCATTGTATTTGAGTTATTAATGATTTTAGAAAGGTTTTTAAAGCCAAGTAAAATGCAAAACTGTCATCAGAATGTATTGAAGCTCGTTAAACTCTGTGTCGTGCTTTAGCATTCAACTTTCACTTTATTTTAGTTTCCTTTTGTTTCCCAGGTCAACGAGGGGAAAACAACAACCGCCACAGAAACAATGAAGACCGAACCGGAGTGCAAAGCGAGAGGTGCCCACAACAATACACTTATTATTATTATTATTAGGAACATATTACACCCTGCGAGTCTATGATTAACTATGAATAACCAAACGCTGTCAGCCAAATCTGATTTTCAATAGCAGCTTATCGCACGTTCGACCTCATTTCCTATTTCTCCGATGCAAAGTTTCCGTTCATTCTGGCGGAGCTTTTTATTTGCGCGTTGTATTTCGGGGGTTTTAAAACGCTGAAACGGTGCCCTCTTGCCTCGTTTCAGCGCTCGTTTAAACCAAACCGAATGTGATTTCACTCTGAACCTTTTGGCACATGAGTCACGGTCAATAATCAGAGATAGTTTTGCGTTTTAACAGTCTGTGTCTGAGTTTGAGACGGTTAACAAGGACAAAATGGGGCAGAATATGTATTAGTAATGGGTTTTGATATCATTTTGTTGTATATTTTGTGTTTTCAAACTGCTGAATCTTGTCATCTTCTCCAAAGTGCTGTATATAAATGTGTTTTACTTTGATTGGTCTCTCAGGCTCAGGGCGGGAGCTGTGTAAAGTCCTTTTCCCCTACGAAGCACAAAATGAGGACGAGCTGTCACTCAAAGAGGGCGAAGTCATCAACATCATCACCAAGGTAACAGCAGCAGAAGTATCAGTAGCAGTAGAAAACTGAGGACTACGACAAAGTCTAAGGAATAAAGTCTGGCGGTAATGCAACACTCGGATGTCAACCGCCATAAAACAACAACAACAACAACAACAACAACAACATCAGAAGTATCAGAAATATCAGAAGTATCAGAAGTATCAGAAGTATCAGAAGTATCAGAAGTATCAGTAGCATCAGAAGTATCAGAAGTATCAGAAGTATCAGAAGTATCAGAAGTATCAGAAGTATCAGTAGCATCAGAAGTATCAGAAGTATCAGAAGTATCAGAAGTATCAGAAGTATCAGAAGTATCAGTAGCATCAGAAGTATCAGAAGTATCAGAAGTATCAGAAGTATCAGAAGTATCAGTAGCATCAGAAGTATCAGAAGTATCAGTAGCATCAGAAGTATCAGAAGCAGCAGAAGTATCAGAAGTATCAGAAGTATCAGAAGTATCAGAAGTATCAGAAGTATCAGAAGTATCAGTAGCATCAGAAGTATCAGAAGTATCAGAAGTATCAGAAGTATCAGAAGTATCAGATGTATCAGAAGTATCAGTAGCATCAGAAGTATCAGAAGTATCAGAAGTATCAGAAGTATCAGAAGTATCAGTAGCATCAGAAGTATCAGAAGTATCAGTAGCATCAGAAGTATCAGAAGCAGCAGAAGTATCAGAAGTATCAGAAGTATCAGAAGTATCAGAAGTATCAGTAGCATCAGACGTATCAGAAGTATCCATTCTTCCCAATTCATCTCTCATCCCAGGGGGAGATAACGCATAAAAAGCCGGAAATTGCCCCTTTAAGAGGGAGATTTCAAATTTCATCAGAATGAAGAGATAAAAACAAATAAAAATTAACGAAAACACTGAAATGCGAGCCACATGACTTGCAGAACGCACATCCGTCCCCCTTTTCGCTCCTCAACATGTTTCTGTATTGAACAGACCAGGCAGTGTTGAACCTGTATTTACTTTTTTTTGTTGGTTTGTCATTGTCGGCGCCACTAGTTTCGGCAACACTCACGTCGTTCATCATCATGATGTCGATTTCATATTAAATTCCACCTGCGCACTTTAACTTTGTGATTTGCATTCTGGGATGGAAACACGCCCAGCACTTAGCGTAATCACAACAAACATGTCAGCTGTTTCCCCCGCTCGCCTTCTCTACCAAAATAAAGGATAACGACGTAGAAAAGATCGTTTTTAGATTTTTCAATTGAAATATCTTAAAATTGGGAGACTCCCGACCAAATGGGGAGGGTTGGGAAGTATGAGTATCAGCAGCATCAGCAGCATCAGAAGCATCAGAAGCATCAGTAGCAGGCCGTGTGCGATGCTTTGTGGTCGGTCACATTTGTTTGTGGGAAAGCTAGTTTTGCAAATGGGGGCTCACTCGGCAGCGCTCTGAGCGGTTTAAACGTGTTTAAACGTGTTTATGCAGGAGTGTGCGGACGCAGGCTGGTGGATGGGAGAGATCGGAGGGCGACAAGGGGTTTTTCCAGATAATTTTGTCAAGCTGATCGTGCCCGAAGTAGAGAAAGAGGTAACGTGCAGTATTTACTACAACATTCTGTGATTTTATATATATTTTTATGTGTATGTATACCGTATTTTCCGGACTACAAGTTGCACCTTTTTCATAGTTTTGGCCGGGGTGCGACTTATACTTATATTTATACTTATATACTTATACTCCGGAGCGACTTATATGTGATATTATTTGTTATTTTCACACTTGCAACTGCATTTCATACTCCAGTGCAACTTATATATGTGCGTATATGCATTTTTTAGCTGGTGCGACTTATAGTTCGGAAAATACAATAGTTTTTATTAGACAAAAACTCATTGGTGTTTGTAGAAGTGGATGATATTAACAAAAATAAATATCTACATTTTTATTCATTATTTGTCATTATCTTGATAAAAATAGTCACAAATAAATAAATAAAAATTAGATATTAAGAAAAATAACCATCTAAATTTGTTATTTGTCATAACAATATTCACGATATTTAAACAGATGTGCTAAAATGTGCCTGTAAATGTCTTGATTGAGGTTCAAATATACAGAGAAATGTAAGTGGACCATATAATTAACGACAGAAGTACAGAAATATCACTTTATACCCTTGTTTTCCACATTAAACTAAACTTTTATGGCTCTTTTTGAGGTATTTTTTTATACATTTTGTCCCCCAAACGGGTCTCCAAAACTAGGTATAAAGTACATCTTTTTCTTTATTGGTGAATATTGGTGTGTTATAATATTATTTCTGTTACTTAAAACGTGAATAACTTTGTCAGAATTCATACTATATCCCATCTATATAATTACAGTCAACACATTTTAGGTTGATTTGACTCAATAAGAATGGATTCATTGATTATGTGTGTGCGTTTTGTTGTTTAGTTATAAAGTTGTGCAGAAATACAGTTTTATGTCCTAAAATCGTCATCTTTTTGTTTCCAGAGACCAAAGAAACCGCCTCCTCCCAGCGCTCCCTCGTCCAAACACAACACAGGTAAAACGCAGCGTTATCTTCCTCTCTCGAAACAAACCGAAACCACAGCCAAAACCCTTTGACCTCTGACCTCTAGAGAAAAAGTCAGAGCCGAAGAAGGCGCCTCCAGAGCGACCGGACCACCTCCCGATCCGAGACCTGGACAGAGGTACGGTCGAGACCTGGTCCCGCCGTGTTCGCCGCTTCAGTCTGTCTTCTCACCCGGGGCCGATATTTACCGATTCTACTTCAATATTTGCCGATTCCACGCCGATATTTTCCGATTCTGACGCGCCCTTTTGTCAAAATTACAACTAAATGTGTTTTCTCTGACATAAAACCATTAGTTGTCCACTTTATGAGGATTGTGTTAACATAAAGCCCCCTCTTTAGCGCAATACATTTAGAAATAGTAAATATCGGTAAAGTTATGTTACATTTTACTCATATATGAACACATCACCGATATTTGTCACCGATATATCGCCCACCCGATACTACTGACTCTTCTGATACGTGATAGACCTCCTCTTCTTTGGTTCTGTTCTCAGATTTCCCACACAAAAGGTTTATAATATAGTCAGTTACACTTTTAATAGACTTAATAAAGCATAAACAAAGACTTACCGTATTTTCTGGACTATAAGTGGCACCGGAGTAAGTCGCACCAGCCAAAAAATGCATAACAGAGAAGGAAAAAACATATATAAGTCGCACTGGAGTATAAGTCGCACCAGCCAAAAAATGCATAACAGAGATGGAAAAAACATATATAAGTCGCACTGGAGTATGAAATGCGGTTGCAAGTGTGAAAATAACACTTATATTTATACTCCGGAGCGACTTATTAGTATAAGTATATAAGCACCCGGCCAAACCTATTAAAAAAGACTTATAGTCCGTAAAGAACTGTAATAATTGAGATTTATTAAGCATGATGACGAGGAACTATTGCATTAACAGCGTAACTCTTAACCCAAACTAACATCTAAATTGATTAGTTACGAAGCCTGAATCATATTTGTTCATTAAGTCTTTGTTCGTGCTAATTAAAGTCTAGTTATTATAAAGTCTTCTTCGGGACTCTTCAATTTGCATCTGTCATTTCTCTCGTTCACAGCATCCGTCTTACATTCATTTAATTATAGGCTCAAAAATATATCGGGTTGAAAAAAATAAATACATTGCGGAACTTTTAAGCATTTTTAAAAATTTAGTTTTGTTTAGTTTAGTCTGAAAAACGACTCGCTCGTTTTACAAAGCAAAAAAAACTGATTAAATTATTGCATCGATAAATAAAACACGGACGCCAATTTGGAAACCTGCTGTGATAATGTGAAAGCACTTGTTTTTTTTTATTCTTCTTCGCGGCGCTTTTTATTGATTATTTTTTAACCAACAATTGCACACATATTGGAGGAGCAAACATAGTGCGTGGTTGTTTACGCGTCGTGATAATGCAAGACGAGACAAAACAATCAGAAATAGCGCCGCTAATCTGTGTTTTCATCAGGTTTATAGTCATCACAAACTTCTAATTCACATTTAAAAAACACAAAAATAGCATGATGGGGCCTTTTTATGGCATTTTTTTATAACCTTTTAATCTTCAATTCTGCTTTGAACAGCACAATGATTATAATAGCACTCTTTTTGTACACGTTGTATGTAATTTCCCAAAACAAAAAGTGTTTTCAGTGTTCTTCAGTATCTTGTGGTCTTGAACTAGTATAGAGCAACAAAACGTTTCAGGACGGGCTCAATGTACGTGACATTATCAGTATCTACGCTTCAAATTAATCTACTTTTGATTTTACCGTATTTTCCAGACTATAAGTCGCACCGGAGTATAAGTCGCACCAGCCAAAAAATGCATAATGGAGAAGAAAAAAACATATATAAGTTGCACTGGAGTATGAAATGCGGTTGCAAGTGTGAAAATAACAGATATTATCACATATAAGTCTCAAGTACAAGTACAAAAGGATAAATATAAGTATAAGTCGCACCTGGGATCAAAACTATGAAAAAACTGTGCGACTTAAAGTCCAGAAAATACGGTATTACTGTCCCGGCCTTGTTTCTTGTCAACCCTCGCTCTTCCTTATCCCAACCTCTGCATTAATCTGTCATTTATCTTATTATTTACAGCGACGCATGGCTCTGACCCTTGTTTATTTGGTTTTGTCGTATTGTTTTGTGTATGTGTGTATATGTGTGTGTGTGTGTGTGTGTGTGTGTATATATGTGTGTGTGTGTGTGTGTGTGTGTGTGTGTATATATGTGTGTGTGTGTGTGTGTGTGTGTGTATATATGTGTGTGTGTGTGTGTGTATATATGTGTGTCTGTGTGTGTATATATGTGTGTAGGTGAAGATCCGAAGCCCGGCGACGCCCCCAAACCCTCCCTTCCGTCCGTCCTGCCCAAGAAACCCCTGCCCCCCAAAACCAGCAACGCCTCCTCCTCTTCCTCCTCCTCTTGCTCCTCCTCTTCCTCCGCCTCCCATCCTCCGAGACGGCCCGAGAGACCACCCACACTATCGTCAGTACTCGGAAAAATCACTCTCGAACGTTTGACGAGACGCAGAATGAGCTTAATGTTGTCATGTGGTGTACCCGCTCAGGTGTGAAAGCCCCAAAACCGAGGGCACGTCCGTGACCCCAGACTCCGCCCCCGATAGGTCACAAGACGCGGGTGAGCAGCCAATCGGAGCAGGGCTTGGAAAACTGCTGATTTGAAGTGTTGTTTATTGTGTTTTTTGTTAACTTGGCGAGGGTGATGCGCCGAGAGCGTGACGCAAACTGAGTGAAAGTGCAGTTTTATGAGTCGACATTCAAACGACGTGTTCGAAAAAGTTTTATTTTGACTTTTGAATGATTAGAAGTACGATTAGGTTAGTTTGGTCTTTACGTTTTATCGAGTTCAGGATTTCCTTTAGTCAGAGTCGCACCTAATGTGACATGTCATGGTGCAACTAAATTTACTGAATTTGTATTAGTATCTATCAAGTATTTAGTATTCATCAGTGATAGTGACTGAAAGTGACGTATGACAGGTTTTTAACATGTTCTAATCTTGACTTTATTTGGTGTGTTTATACCTGTCGTACATATAAATTATAGTTTTACGCCAATCGAGTAGGTATTTGTGGAGAAAACTTTGAAAAATCTGTGGAAAATGACAGGAAGTGACATCACACTAGACACACTCACTCCAGCCAAAGTTTATGCATAATTTACACAAATAAACTAATTTTTTGACTCTCTAAACATTAATTCAACTAAACAAAGCTGCTCTTGTGTATTTTTCTTTGCCCAGTGTTTGCTGGGTAAGTTCCTAGTGTGATGTCATCAATTACAAACAGGAAGTGAAATTATAAACCTAAAAAATGTGCTATTCTGTGATAACTTATAATTTTAGCTAAATTAAAAATATATTTATCTTACCTGCATTTTAGTTCAATGAGTCGTCCGACCTGTAGGGGGCACTTTAATATCGACAAGGCAGATGGACAAAAGCCATTGTTTGGTCCATGTTCAGAAGCAGGCGCACATTTGATCTTATTTTTCTCTTGCTCGTACTAATCATCAAGTGTCTTTTGTCCATGTTTTGCTCAGATATGGATTTAGATGCGGTAGTGGCTTCTACAGAAAAACTCACTCACCCGACGGTGACTCGGCCGCGAGTCTCAGACAGACGACCGAAATCCCAAATCTTCGCGGCGGTGAGTAACGCCCGTCTGGTCTAAAAATATAAAAATGTAGTCTGACACACCAAACGCACAAGACGCTGAAATTTAAAACGGCTTTTGCTGAACTATATTGAGTTTTTGGCCTCCGTTTGTCTAGAGAACGTTGTCAATGATCAGTTTCCTCCACTAAGTTCAGAGTACTTAACTTTTCAATACGATGCAGATGCAGTTATTGCGCCTTCTGCTGGTGTTTTTGTATTTGTATGATATCTTGTTAGAGACTCAAAAGATTGACAATCGTGCCGTTGTGTCCTTGGGAAAGTCGCCGCGTCCTCCCCGATAATATGATCACGTTTTGTGTTTACGTTGCCGTGGATATGGATAAAACATGACAAAAGCTAACACGTTGTGAGTAGTTAGGAACATGCTTCTTTAGTGAGGTTTATGGGATACGTATTCTTCAGTTTAGTTTGTTTTATTTGTCAAACTGGTTGTCGTTATGTCTAGGAACAGGGTTTTCCTCACGGTTGGGAAAGGTTAGGACAAAAGCTAGGTTAAAGGTGCGTTCACACTATTTTCTAGGCAAGGCAAGGCAAGGCAAGGCAAGTTTATTTGTTTATTTCATACACAAGGCAATTCAAAGTGCTTCTCAGCAGGAAAAATGCATTCAAATCACAAAGAAATTACAGAAACAGAAACAGAAATACAATAAAATTAAATAAATTAAAAATTATCAATCCAACTGATTTTCTAAACTAATAAAATCACAAACAAAAGAGAAGAGTGCAAAGAAAAAATCCCTTCAGTCATATGCGCAGCTAAACAAAACTGTTTTTAGCTTAGATTTGAACATTGTCAGAGTAGAAGCCTGTCTCACATCTTCAGGAAGACTGTTCCAGGTTTTAGCTGCATAAAACTGAAACGCAGATTCCCCATGTTTTGTCCTGACTCTGGGCACCAGCAGGAGGCCGGTCCCTGAGGTCCTCAGAGTCCGAGATGGTTCATATGGCACTAACATATCCAAGATGTACTTTGGTGCTAGGCCATGGAGAGACTTGTACACAAGCAGAGCTGCTTTAAAGTCTATTCTCTGAGCCACAGGAGCCAGTGCAGAGACCTGAGAACAGGACTAATGTGCTCATACTTCCTGGTTCTAGTCAGGACCCGAGCAGCAGCGTTCTGGATGTACTGCAGCTGTTTTACAGCTCGTTTGGAGAGACCAGTGAGCAGGCCGTTACAGTCTAATCTACTGGAGACAAACGCATGGATAAGTCTCTCTAAATCTGGTTTTGACACTATATTTTTGATTTTGGCAATGTTTTTTAGATGGTAAAAAGCTGCTGATGTTATTAATTTGACGTGGCTATTAAAGTTCAAGTCTGAGTCCATTATTACCCCCAGATTTCTAATTTGGTTTGTAGGTTTTAGAGCGAGACTCTGGAGGTGGCCGCTAACACTTTCTCTTTGTTTCTGTGGGCCAAAAACGATTATTTCAGTCTTGTCTGAGTTCAGCTGGAGAAAGTTGTTTTGCATCCACAAACTGATCTGTTGGATGCAGTGACAGAGTGAATCTACTGGACCATAGTCACCTGCCGACAGTGAAACATAGATCTGAGTGTCGTCTGCATAATTAGTCCCGATGTCAACTTGGTTTGGTCCTGTTATCGTCCGTGTTTAGTTCTGGTCTATTCCAGGGTTTGTTTCTGGGTTTTATACCGGTTTAGTCCCAATTTTGAGTGAACGCACCACTTTTTAGTGTCATATTTGTGTTTGTTGACACGTTGACAGCAAAAGCACGCAAGAAAAATGGACCTAAAACAATAATTAAAACTTTTTTTATAACAAAAAGGTGTAAATGTTGGATATCTTTGGATTGATGTTTTTCTGACGCATCACCGTGACAACCAGCGCGGATGACAAAATGGCAAAGACAGTAAGAAGCTGTCAGACGATGTGTTTTGGTGGATTTGTGACGTTTGGAGAGGTCAGAGGTGATAATCGGCCGTTATGGAAGTGTGTCAGACTCTGTGTTACTGAGGATGGAATAAGAAAATATTAAATCATTCTGAATATGTAGAAAAGTACTGAAAAACGAAACTCCAAAACTGACGCCGTTTTGTTTCTGTGTCGCAGTCATCCTTGGAGCTCCTGGACTCAAACGCGGCGGACGATAGAAAAGACAAAGAGCGAGGGAAAGTGGAACCGGAACCTGTGTCTCTGAGGAAAACGGTCCCTGTAAGAGACACACTGCAACAGCCACACCCCACCAGCAGGGGGGGCCACACTACAGCTCAAATGTACAGCCAGTGTTACTTTCATAGACAGAAATGTAGCCAGAGGTGCATGTAAGGATATTCCCACGGTGTATTCACATGGAGTTTGACTTAAAAACAATGGAAAAGTAGAATAGAACATGTAATCACGTACTTTTAAGATCGAAGTTTGTCGACTTCTGAGGTGTAATAGCGTGATTTTGATTTCTGACAAGCGTTGTGGCTACGATTTGATTTGAAATTTATGTTTTTGCTGCGAGATTCTGTTCAAAGTTCACATTTTAAACGCGCCCAGGAACGTTAAAGTTTGAGAGAAGTGCAAAGATATGTTTGAAGTAGTTTAAATGACAGTATTAGTAGGTTTCATACAGAATAAGACATAGATATTGCATTATATCACCAAAATAATCGCAGCCTTTTGGATTTTGATCGCTCGATTCCATTTCATTTTGTACAATTAATTTCATTTTTATTCCTTTAATAGACAGGCCATTCGTCCACTACTCATTAAAGGCACCATCAGAATATTCAGGAGGATGTTCTTGATTTTATTTGCGTTTCCCTGACCTGTCCTTGTGTTCTCCGCAGGCGGCCGACAGTAAAGCGCCTCTGCCGGCCAAACCCTCGTCCCTGAACCCCCCGAACGCAGTGCTCCGCCCCGTCTCCCCGTCCCCCTCGTCCGGCCTCAGCCCCTCCCCCGAGCTCAGGCACTCCCCCCCGACCCCGCCCATGTTGGAGGAGCTCAGGAGCCAGCTGCGGGATCTGAGGGCGTCCGTGGAGCTGCTCAAGACCCAGCACAGGTGCGGATACAGGGATGAGAGCGGGGAGTGTGTGGTCATTACCATTGGTTACAGTGTGTGTGTGTGTGTGTGTGTGTGTGTGTGTTACAGACAGGAGATGAAGCAGCTGGGCGCCTCCCTGGACGAGGAGAAGAGGATTCGTATTAGTTTACAGGTGAGAAATGCACAAGACGATACACAAAAAACATGCAAATTATTATTATTATTTCCAATGTTCATAAACAATTAAACAGAACAAAACAGAATGACCAGAGAATGAAAGAAGACGCGGTGCAATGGCAAGAAGCCGTTGCGATTGACTGCGTAATGTTGTTGTTGTTGGTGTTTTATGGCGGTTGGTATCCAAGTGTTATATTACCGCCAGACTTTATTCCTTAGAGTTTATTCCTTAGACTTTATCCTGCATAACGCACGGCCATATTCTGTACAGTTGCAGCGACGATGATGTCACGCCAAGAGGGTGATGTCACTGACGATGATGTCACCAATCACAAACATTCCCTCAGTTTAAGAAATAGGGGAAAATGTCATTTCAAAGTTGACAACAGACCCCAAGAGAACGATAAGACTGACCGAGAAACACAGGAAGTAACAGCAAGAATCATACCATGATTATCTACTAAACGAACTTTGAATGACAAAAATTGGACAAGAGTTAGTTAGTTACATTAATTCATTCATTCATAATTTGGTATGAATACTTGCTTCTATTGGTGTGTGATTAAGAAAACAACAACAAAACATCAAGCGTTGCATAAAAGGTACATCAAATAAAGTCAGAAGCGTAATGTTAAAGGGGAAGTATGGAACGTTTTGGATGCTTTTCTCTATGAATAGCACAAGACATTGAACACACCTATAGTGCATTTATTCTGTTACAGCTGTTTTATTGCTTGTCTCCATGGCGATAGGTGGCAGAACATCCAGAATTAAGAATGAATGTCTCACCTGTCGTCCCTTTGTTCCAGATGGAGGTGGAGCACATAAAGAAGAGCCTGTTGAAATGAACCCGTCCGTCGCCATCAGACACTTGTCAGCCAAAATCAACTTCAGCCAAAATCTCAGTTTGTGCCAAATCTTCATCGCCTCCTCCTCCTCTTCAGTCACACCTGCCCCCTCCACACGCCCCCCGAGAAAACCGCCTTATCCCGTGTTCAAACGCGTCTTTACTTTACGTTTACTGCAATTCACCATGAAAGCTGCTCAGACAGGGCCGCGTGCGTCTCGGTGATTACAGTTCCTCAGAGTTGGAAATAGTATTGAGAAAAGTCAATTTAAAGGGGATGTACCCAATACTTTCCACGTTAAAGTTACGCCCCAGTACGAATATATGTATGATACGAAATGAGACCGCCGAGTGCTGTCTGCGTCTGGTTACGAAGCGTTTTTAATCGTCTGCGAACCAGGAAGTGACATTAGCGCGCTAGCTGTGGGAAAGGCATTTTTAAACTCACAGCTGTGATTTAGATGCTGCGAACGGTTTAAAATTAACTGGTTCCATTTGACACGTTTTGAGAAAAATGCTGGGCTAAAATAACATAAAACAAAAGCTTTTGACTAGATCAAAGTTTATGATATTATTGAAATTATGTCCGTGTGCAAATGATTTCAGTCGAGAGCGTCAACTATCTTCAACTCTGGCCCAGATCCATTGACTTTTTATGTAGTGTATTAGAAAAAAAACAAATGGAATGAGATAGAAAAACGAAAACTGTACAAAATTGGGTTAAAACAAATACTGCTCTCAAACAAATCAACAGAAAACCACATACAGGGCCTAGATCATATCGGAAAATTAGCATTAAAATGTAATGTCAGGGTTTATAGTAAAAAAAAAAGTGGTTTATCACATTTTACACATATTATGCAAAATCAACCTTTCATTTCCGTTCTCCAAGTTGTATTCAGAGGACAAAGAGCATAATAATTTGTCTCCTTTAAAGCAAAATGGCAGTCTTAACAAAAATGTATCTAAACGTGGATTCTACTTCCACCTCTGCGTTCTGGGCTCGTCCGCGGAGCGAAGTCGCCGGTACCACGATACGTAGAGTAAGGGTTTGTTCTGGTTTTGTTACAATGTGAGATGGACCACTGTAGCCGCGGCCGGTTCAGATGTGCTGTTCTGTGCCCACTCCGAGGCCTTCGACTCTTCATATCCACCCTCCGTGAAAGGAACGCAAATTCACCACGGCTTTGTTCACCAAACGCATCAAAAGTGGCTTATATTTGCCTTTGTATTCAATTATTATCGTTGTATACATTTCAAAGAAGACGCATGCCATGTTTTCATCAGTAGATATTTATGATTATTTTTTGAGTCATATGAGCAATGAAAAAAAATGCTAAATGTCCTATTATTATTTATTTCACAAGTTATTTTTTTGTATTTATTGTGCAAAATTGCATAGACGCGTTAAATGGATTGGGTTTTAAAATATTGGCATTGCATAAACTTTTATTTGTTTTTAATATGAAGCAGAACATCATTATTTTGACAAGCGATTCTGCCGTTTATGGACATAATCACGCTAATTGATCATATCACATTAAATCATTACTCATTTAATTTTAACATTGGATTTCAAGCTGTTTTTTGAATTTTAATATTGCATTTCAAGCTGTTTTTCCCAAATTTTAACATTTGATTTCAAGCAGTTTTTCCAAATTTTAACATTGAATTTCAAGCAGTTTTTTTTTAATTTTAGCATTGGATTTCAAGCTGTTTTTTTAAATTTTAACATTGCATTTTAAGCTGTTTTTCAAATTTTAACATTGGATTTCAAGCTATTTTTCAAATTTTAACATTGCATTTCAAGCTGTTTTTTGTATTTATCGTGCAAAATTGCATAGACGCATTATATGGATTGGGTTTTAAAATATTGGCATTGCACACTTTTATTTTGTTTTAATATGAAGCAGAACAGCATTATTTTGACAAGCATTTCAAGTGTTTTTTAACTTTATTCTAACGTTGCATTTCAAGCTGTTTTTTATTTATTTTAACATTGGATTTCAAGCGGTTTCCCTCACATTTCAACATTATTCACCATACTAGTGATGTTAATATCTGGTGGAAAAAGTCAAATTTAGGCCATTTCTGTGCCTTTAGTGTGAACAAAGCCCAAACAGAATCTGAAAACGGGGACGAACTGGAAGCGAGGACTTTATTTTTCATTCTACTTGGAGTTCGTACGGTGTGTACGAAGCACCACTGACTTGCTGAGCCCATGTTTCCCAGGTACACCAAACATCAACAACACTGGTTCTTGTAATGTCTTAATCGCTTGTTTTAATCATATCTAATGTGCAGTCAAACATTGGACTTATTTTATAAAAGTACAAAAAGCACACAGGTTTTAACTCGACAATCCAGCAAGATGATCCACTAATCCGGGTGCTAGGCAACAGGGTAGGACTGTTTTTACGTTGATGGAATTCTTTGGTTTGAGGACGTCCAGTCATTTATATCGTGTTTAATGTAATCGGGGTGCGCTCTCGCTCTTTCGAACTCATTTCTAGCATTAGCTTTTAGCATTTTTTAGCATTAGCATTACGGTTACTCTTTAGTCTGTTCTATGCATTTAATCTGTTCTTCCGCACGTTGAGCTCCTTTTGAATTGCATCCTGGCCGTTTTGACAGAATAACGGGAAAAGTCTGGCACGGGTGAAAAAATACCGATTCCGTTCACCGAAAGTCGCACCGATCATCTGCTTCTCCTAATTTGCGGTCGAGTGCTGACATTTTCGTATAAATTCCAGTCCAATTCACGCACACGCTTGAGCCGAAACTGCGGTGTACGTTGTTCGGCGTTTTCTCGACTTTTCCAACAGCATCGGTTGCGGTATCTTCCAGTTCTGCCTGCTCCATGTTTGACTGCACATTAAATACCTACTTGAACGCGTCGCTATCAACTCGTTTCGTTGCCTTTTATGTCATTTGCGTTTTTTTGCACCTCATTTTCAGCTCCGAGATTGAACCCATGTCCGCGTCGACCTCGCCCTCCCCCCGGATGAACTTGTTCCGGCGACGTTTCGCACAGGGTCAAAGGAATGTAGTAGAAGTTGTTTTCTACCCGCGTATGCATGCATGTGTCCGAGAGGGTATGGCTTCCTTAAACGTGCACAGAATCTATGGCAACCCGTCACTGTGGCCTTCCTGTTTCAAACGGTTTTGTTCTTTTTATTCTTTTGTACGACACAAACAAACAAACAAACAAATACTGCTACAAATGAGCTGCAAGATGTTTTTTTTTCTTCTTCTTTCATGAATTGGTCCTTTCTCTCCAGGATAGTGAAATATATGAATAAATATATACTTTTATATTTGAGTGTAATAAAGATGCCATTATGTACTGTACGTGTGTGTTTGTAATTTGTTAAAATGTTAAAGTTACTTTCTGGGATCCCTGTGATTTCTGGGGGTCCAAAGGTGATGTAGTGATTCATTAAAAAGGCACGCAATAGTCTTAAACACGCTTTAAATAGTCGTAAATGTATATTCCTATTGGTTGGGATACTAAATTAATTTATCCCAGGCTTTTATAATGAAAATAAAACATCTCAATGTACAATAGAAATAATCATTTGACTACTCGACTACTAAAATAACCTTTTTGATTTAATTTTTAAAAAATGTTCACCACTGTAATAAAACAAAATGCAGCGGCCTGATAAAAAAACTGCTTCACTTTGTTCATGTGTTTTAGAACTATGACAAATTAAGTCTGTTGCCTTCACGATGAACAATTTAAAACTATATGCCTCCCACTAAAGTCATACAGAAATGAACATGTGAAAGTGAATACATTAAAGTTCTTAGTTTATAAAGTGTTCAAGAAATGTGTGAATCTCTTATTGCAGTTGTCACATCTTGTTGGGAATTTGGAGGAGCTTGTACATGAACTTCATTTTGATATCAAAGAAGATGTGACTAACTGAACCCTTGTACGGTGTTCATTGTGTTGTTACTCAGCTGGTGTTCCGGGGCTGTTGGACCCGCTGTATTTTAGGGGTTTTAATTAAACCCAATAAAACAATTTTATGGTAAAATAATCACAGATGTTAACTTTGTCCCAATTAGAAGCAATATAAACATTAAATATGTTTAATATTTGCCCTCTAACTTAGTTATCACACATTTATGAATTAAAGTGCTACTGTTTTTTTTTTGCAAAATCAAGGAAATCAATTATACCCAAGATAAGAGTGGACAAAATCAAACTAATCTACAAATGAAGCAATGTTTTTCATAACGATTAACTTTTATTTATTTGAATTTCAATGAACTTCATCAGTAATCAGGTAATTTTTAAAGAAACACAGTTTACACAACGCAAGCTGAACACATGCAGTGACCATGTCAGTCTAGAGCCCATTGAACACATTGTCTACACAACACATGTGTGACAGTTTGGTTGTGTGTCACGTGTGCGCAAACACACACACACACGCACGCGCACGCACGCACGCACACACACACACATACACACACACGCACGCACACACACACACACATACACACACACGCACACACACACACACACGCACGCACACACACACACGCACGCACACACACACACGCAGGACCTTTTAGGTTCCCTGGGTCCAGTAGACCCGAACACCATGTATGTAAATGAAAATTTGGTCTGATATATGTTCTTCGCAGAAAATGAGCCAAAGCCAAGGAGTCTGAGTTTGAAAAAATATTCTATTGTATTCTCAAAGTTGTTGTATACTCAAAGTTATTGAAGAAAAACAGTATTTTGTCAAAGTATTTTTTATTACAAATTTACAATGAATATTCAGAGAAATTAAATTGCCAAACCCGATCCTAATCATTAATTGGAACTATTTTGGATTAGTTTGGGATGAATGGGGTGTGGCCTAGAGTGGGTGTACTCTCAGTCAAACATATTCCTGGACAAATATAACTTAAACGGTATAATGGACGATTTTTCGCCAATTTGAGAATTAAAGTGGAATTGCGCGTGTGAACTCTCCCCAAGCGGACGCACAAAAAAGCCTCGTTGCTACACATGCGTTTGTTTATTAGCGCGACAGATCGCATCTCTCGTCTCCGTAGATTTCCGTCTCTTCTGAGCTTGAACTGTCTTTCTCTGTCTTAATTTTGTCCTGTCATCACACATCATTAGCAGGTCATGAGGAAGTACATTAAATATGACACACATATTTCAAACACAGTTCTTAAGGCAAACTAAACTAAAGCATGAGTTAGTTACAAGTTTAGATCACACAGTAAACGTTAAGTCAGTTTAAATGTGAAATACAGTCATTAAGGACTTCATCCTGAGAAAGTTTCCATCCAGCAGAACAAGAGGATTTGTTACAGTGGACGATTCCACTTCTCCACAGGGGTCAGGTCCTTGGACCCATTTGGTGTCCTCTGTGTTCTTTATCAGAGGTGATGACCCAAAGGGGGGGAGGGGGGTGTGGTGAAGACAGTGTTGTTGGTCCATGGGGGATGGGGAACATTCTTCCACCCATCCAACATTTTGCTTAGCTTTCCGCAACAGTGTCTTGAATGATGAAAGGGTCATGTCTTTTATAGGTCTCTTTGGACACATATGTCCTACAGAGGCCATTTTGTTCAGAAACAGAATCCCTCTTTGATCAGAAATGGAAGTTTAAGGTTCAACATACCTGTCGTATACAACAGTGTCTTGAAACCATGGGGCGGGAGAAGCCCTGGCCATTCTGATGCTGATCAGGTACTCAGTGATGAGGGAGCTAAAGTCAGCTAACAGTTAGGATACAAAGAGGAGTAATCTCAAGTAATCTCAAGTGAAAACTGTAAACACCCTTCATCAGTAGGTTCTGCTTGGTGGGCGGGGCCTACTCAGAGTAGAATAAATATCTGCATTCTCAAACTAGATCTGCAGATTGAAAATGACTCTTGGATGAGTCAAAACGTCCTGTTTTTCTAAAAAACAGTGTCCAGATAACGAGCTCATTTATCGTAAAACATGAACATTAGCATGAGTTTGAAATGAAAACACAAGCATTTGATAAAACTAAGGCTTTACAACATGACCTCTCATGTGTTTTATTAAGCTGCTTGAGTCTGAAAACACCTTCTCACAAACATCACAGCTGTAAGGTTTCTCTCCAGTGTGGATTCTCATGTGTGATATTTAGCTGCTTGAGAAGAGTGAAAATACCTTCTCACAAACATTACAGCTGTAAGGTTTCTCCCCAGTGTGGATTCTGCTGTGTCTTTTGAAAGAACTTGCTGTAGAAAAACTGGTCCCACACTGGTCACACTCGTATGGTTTCTCTCCTGTGTGGGTTCGGTAATGTTTGGAGAGGTCAGTTACCGTTCTGAAAGCCTTTTCACACTGGTCACACTTAAAAGGTTTCTCTCCAGTGTGGATTCTCATGTGTGATATTAAGTGGCTTGAGGTTGAAAACACCTTCTCACAAACATCACAGCTGTAAGGTTTCTCTCCAGTGTGGATTGTCATGTGTGATATTAAGCTGCTTGAGTCTGAAAATGCCTTCTCACAAACATCACAGCTGTAAGGTTTCTCTCCTGTGTGGATTCCGTAATGTTTGGAGAGGTTAGTTGACGTTTTGAAAGCCTTTTCACACTGGTCACACTTAAAAGGTTTCTCTCCAGTGTGGATTCTCATGTGTGATATTAAGTTGCTTGATTGGGAAAATACCTTCTCACAAACATCACAGCTGTAAGGTTTCTCTCCTGTGTGGATTCTGGAGTGGGTCTTGAGAGCACCTGCTGTAGAAACACTTTTCCCACACTGGTCACACTCGTATGGCTTTTCTCCTGTGTGGGTTATGTGGTGTCTCTTGAGTGCAGAAGCATCGCTCAATGTCTTTCCACACTGGTCACAAGTGAACCCCATTCTTCTGATGGACTTTTAGATCTGCCATGAACACAGAAAAAGAAGACAAAGTAATAATAATAATAAATAAAGAACTTTTGTCAGTTTCTTATCACTGTTGAGAGTGGTGTTGTTACGGAAAAAATAAGAGTCATTTTCACAAGCTTCAGTGAGTTATGAAATGAACAGGACTTTACTGTTTCTATAAGAATGTGGACAGTGTAACAGGCTCTGGCTTTGGGTGAGGACCGACAGTATCAAACCAGTCTGACCCAGAGCTCTGTCATTTAAACATGTTTACATTCAAAATTTTGACAAAGGATTTGGCAAAATGATGTTGAACATTAATGAACATACAGTGAAACAATGAAATGTGTTTGTGTGAATGTGTGTAAAGTGGGAGAGTCAGGTTTGATCCTTTGTAGTTTAGAGTACTTTTTTTCCCCTAACCAGGGACTTCCAGATTTCCTTCTCCCCAGACACTTCCTCCAACTCCTCCGGGGGGATTCCGAGGCGTTCCCAGGCCAGCCGAGAGACATAGTCTCTCCAGCGTGTCCTGGGTCTTCCCCGGGGCCTCTTCCCGGTGGGACATGCCCGGAACACCTCCCCAGGGAGGCGCCCAGGAGGCATCCGGAACAGATGCCCGAGCCACCTCAGCTGGCTCCTCCCGAGCTCCCCCTGTTTGGCCGAGCTCCTCACCCTATCTGTAAGGGAGCGCCCAGCCCACCGGCGGAGGAAACTCATTTCGACCGCTTGTATCCGCGATCTTGTCCTTTCGGTCATTACCCAAAGCTCATGACCCAAAGCTCATGACCATAGGTGAGGGTAGGAACGTAGACCGACCAGTAAATCGAGAGCTTTGCCTTTCGGCTCAGCTCCTTCTTTACCACAACAGTTCGATGCAGCGACTGCATCACTGCAGCCGCTGCACCGATCCAACTGTTGATCTCACGCTCCATCCTTCCTTCACTCGTGAACAAGACCCCGAGATACTTGAACTCCTCCACTCGGGGCAAGGACTCCCCACCCACCTGGAGAGGGCAAGCCACCTTTTTCCGGCCAAGAACCATGGCCTCCGATTTGGAGGTGCTGATTCTCATCCCAGCCGCTTCACACTCGGCTGCAAACCGTCCCAGTGCATGTTGCAGGTCCGGGTTTGATGGAGCCATCAGGACAACATCGTCTGCAAACAGCAGAGATGAGATCCTGTGGTCCCCAAACCGGACACCCTGCGACCCCTGACCACACCCTCCGACCCCTGACTGTGCCTAGAAATTATGTCCATAAAAATTATGAACAGAACCGGTGACAAAGGGCAGCCCTGGCGGAGTCCAACATGCACTGGGAACAGGTCTGACTTACTGCCGGCAATGCGAACACAGCTCCTGCTCCGGTCATACAGGGACCGGACAGCCCTGAGCAAAGGGCCCCGGACCCCGTACTCCCGGAGCACCCCCCAAAGGACACCCCGAGGGACACGGTCGAAAGCCTTCTCCAGGTTGGGCAAACTCCCATGAACCCTCGAGTACCCGATGGAGGGTATAGAGCTGGTCCAGTGTTCCACGACCGGGACGAAAACCACTCTGCTCCTCCTGAATCCGAGGTTCCACTATCAGTCGATTCTCCTCTCCAGTACCCTGGAATAGACCTTACCCGGGAGGCTGAGGAGTGTGATCCCTCTGTAGTTGGAACACACCCGAACATAGGGACCACCACCCCGGTCTGCCAGTCCAGAGGCACTGTACTCGACCGCCACGAGATGTTGCAGAGACGTGTCAGCCAAGACAGTCCTACAACATTCAGAGACTTTAGGTACTCAGGGCGGATCTCATCCACCCCCGGAGCCCTGCCACCGAGGAGTTTGCGAACAACCTCAGTGACTTCAGCTTGGGTGATGGATGAGCCAGCCTCCGAGTCCCCTTCCTCTTCGGAAAATGTGACTGAAGGATTAAGGAGGGCCTAAAAGAATTCTTTCCACCGTCCGACGACATCCCCAGACGAGGTCAGCAGGCCTCCACCCGCACCATAAATGGTGTTGGTGAGGTACTGCTTCCCCCTCCTGAGGCGCCGGACAGTTTGCCAGAATTTCTTTGGGGCCGACCGATAGTCCTCCTCCATGGCCTCCCCGAACTCCTCCCAGGCCCGGGTTTTTGCCTCTGCGACAGCACGAGCTGCGGCCCGCTTGGCCTGCCTATACCTGTCAATGACCTCAGGAGACCTACAAGCCAGAGTGGCCTGATAGGCCTCCTTCTTCAGTCTGACGGCATCCCTTACTTCCGGTGTCCACCACCGGGTTCGGGGGTTGCCGCCACGACAGGCACCGGAGACCTTGCGACCACAGTTCCGAGCAGCCGCATCAACAATGGAGGCGGAGAACATGGTCCACTCGGACTCAATGTCCCCAGCCTCCCCCGGGACATGGGAGAAGCTCTCCCGGAGGTGCGAGTTGAAGAACCTACTGACAGAGGGCTCCGCAAGACGTTCCCAACAGACCCTCTTGGGTCTGCCAAGTCTGTCCGGCTTCCTCCTCCAACAGCGGATCCAACTCACCACCAGGTGGTGATCGGTTGACAACTCTGCCCCTCTCTTCACCCGAGTGTCCAAGACACGCGGCCGGAGGTCAGATGACACGACAACAAAGTCGATCATTGACCTCCGGCCTAGGGTGTCCTGGTGCCATGTGCACTGATGGACACCCTTGTGCTTGAACATGGTGTTCGTTATGGACAATCCGTGGCAAGCACAGAAGTCCAATAACTGAACACCGCTCGGGTTCAGATCGGGGAAGCCGTTCTTCCCAATCACCCCTCTCCAGGTGTCACTGTCATTGCCCACGTGGGCGTTAAAGTCCCCCAGTCGAACAACGGAGTCCCCGGACGGTGCACTGTCCAGTACCACTCCCAAGGACTCCAAGAAGGCCGGGTACTCTGCACTGCTGGTCGGCCCGTAGGCCGCCACAACAGTGAGAGACCTGTCGCCCACCCGAAGGCGGAGGGACGCGACCCTCTCGTCTACCGGGGTGAACCGGGGCTATGAGCCCACACCAGCCCGCCGCCTCTTCCCGCGGGCAACACCAGAGAAGTGAAGCGTCCAGCCCCTCTCAAGGACACTGATGAAAAATGTTGGGGAGACAAAATGTTTCAGTCATGGCACAAATTGGTCAGCAGGGGTCGCAATGCTCCTATACAACATTCATGGGTAAGTAATTGGCTCTAAAAATGGTAGTTTGGGTCAGTTGACTAAAAGGGCAACAGTTCACACCTGAGATAACTTCATAACCGTCTTGTGACAGGCAAGTGACTAATGTCTGAACAAGCAAACAGGAACAGGAGGAACATTCAGCAAAAACATTTAGGATCTTTAAAGATCCCATATCATGCCATTTTCCCGTTTTATACCCTAAGAGTATATTTGATCATAATAAGTGTTATGATTAACCATAACATAGTTATGGTTGATCATAACTATGTTTATGGTGATGAAATCACCATGAACATATTATAGTTATGAAATATCACCCATATCTTGGACCCGTTCACAAACCTGGAAATGCAGATGGCTTAATTTGAGATTTAACCCCACCCTCGCTAAGAGCGATCCGCCTCCCCCGCCCACCCCGTGACGTAGTCTCAGCGAGAGCGTGTGTGCCCCGCCCACCCCATGAGAAAGTGGGGGTGTAAACAGAGGCCGGTACAAAGGCACACCGGAATGCCAAGTTATCAACGTATCAAAGCTAATATAGCCGCGAGTGGCAATGATCGGCTCTCGCCACGCTGCCACGCCACAAGAGGAGGTGGCGCTGACGCACCCACATTTTCCTTTTAATACACCCACAACTGAATCCATGGCGCTATCGCGTCTTCTACCCTTTGTTTTACATATTAAGGGAAAAGTTTGCGGCTCTCTTAGAATAACAAAAATTATAACTTTTGATGGTCCACCCCGGAAGACGAGTCTCACCAAATTTCAGGTTAATCGGGCTGTATAAGCAAACTCCAACTGATTTGCTGCCTTCCTCACTTTAATCCTCTTCAGCTCACTCCTCACCTGTGCTGAGGCTTTAGCCAATTGTATCGATACATCAGTCGATGCCATCTGTGGTCAAAAAATGTAATGCATGTAAGATAGTACAGCATCATAAACCAAGTAATAACCAATCTAATTGAGGAAATAACAATAATACACCAAATGTAAATAATCTAGTCAATGATGTGTATTTATTCCATAACAACAGATGATGTCACATGGTGCAACAACAAGGCCTGATCAGGCCTCGATCTCATAATCTCCTGTTCCCAAGATGCAACAGTAGCCACACACATCTGTATTAGTTTAATAGTATTTAAATATTGCAAGATTTCATTGACCACAACATTGTGAAAAGTGAAATGAAGCTTTATTTTAATTGAGAAACTTTTTAACGTTAAACCATCTCCAACCTATTGTATATTTTTAGTATGAAAAAGTCTTCAACATGTTGTGAATAACGTGGAACAGCTGGACTCAATGCGCCCTCTGCTGGTGTTTTCAAGCACAAACGTGAGAACATTTATTTCAGTACCATGAAGTGTCGAGGCTTGAAGGTTCAGTGTTACTTGTCTCCATGGAGATGTTATTTTGCCTGGAATGTTTCAGTGTGGCTGTTACGTCTGTTACCCAGGGAAGTAAGGAAGTAATAATGGTAATAGTGTAAACAAGTTTCCATTCTTTAAACAAGCAACAAAATTCACAAAACAATTCAGGAAATTTTACCAGAACCTTTTTTACTACCCTCAAGTTGCTTCACTCCACCTCATGTTTCAGCATGGTCACACCTCTTGCCCCTGCGCTGACAATTGTGCAACACAATATGTCAGGAAATGAGCTCCGCAGCGCCCAAGTTAACGCTAAGACCAGCAGCCATGATGGAAGAAACCGGAGCACTCGGAGGAAACTCCACCCAGACATGGAGAAACATGTAAACTCCACCCAGAAAAACATGTGTAAACTCCACCCAGACATGGAGAAACATGTAAACTCAACCCAGACATGGAGAAACATGTAAACTCCACCCAGAAAAACATGTGTAAACTCCACCCAGACATGGAGAAACATGTAAACTCCACCCAGACACGGATAAACATGTAAACTCCACCCAGAAAAACATGTGTAAACTCCACCCAGACATGGAGAAACATGTAAACTCCACCCAGACATGGAGAAACATGTAAACTCCACCCAGAAAAACATGTGTAAACTCCACCCAGACATGGAGAAACATGTAAACTCCACCCAGACATGGAGAAACATGTAAACTCAACCCAGACGTGGAGAAACATGTAAACTCCACCCAGACGTGGAGAAACATGTAAACTCCACCCAGACGTGGAGAAACATGTAAACTCCACACAGAGGCCCTGTCTGGCCCAGGACCTGTGACCTTCTGGCTGTGACGCAAGAGTGCTAATCACACTGCCTCCGTGCCACCAAGAAACATGTTGACTTATCTTGATCTAAACCAGGTTAGTGTCTAAACCAGGTCTAAACCTGGACTAAACTAGGCCCAGACCCTGGTCCAAACCAAGCCCAGAATCAAGTGTGAACCAGATCTAGATATGAATTGGATCGATCAAAGGAAGACATGCAACCAAGAGCGTCAGGCTGCACCTGTCCTTCAGGTGCAGCCTGTTCAACCCAAACCAGGGCTAAACTTGGTCCAGACCAAGTCTAAGTATAAATTGGATCATAGGACATACTACATCATGTTAACCCATCTGTCCATCAGGTGCAACCTAAACCAGGGCTAAACTAGGTCCAACCCCTCTGACGGGTGAGAACTATCTTCTGGAGTGCTTTCAAACTCTCCATCGCTCTCGTTTCCCGCTCGCTCTTGTTTCTCTCTCTCTTTCAGGACTCCCAACAGGTAATTATTTTCATTCTCCGCCATTTTCAGCTGAAATTTGAGTTCTTTGATCTGAGCTTCGGCATCGTTGTTGAACGGCAACAGCAACCTCCTGAACAGTCTTCCAATCGGCTCACAAAAACAGCACCCAAATTCTCCATTCTGAGTTTGGGTACAGTCTCCGAGCATCGTCATAAACCTGCTGTACAGTCTTCCAATCGGCTGGTATACTCTGCCTCTGAGAATCATGCTTTCTGTGGTCCTTTCAGTCTTGCTGGGAGACGTCCTTTCCTCCCTGCTGGGAGACGTCCTTTCAGTCCTACTGAAAGAATTTCTTTCCTCCCTGCTGGGAGATATTCTTTCAATCCTGAAATGATAAGTCCTTTCCATCCTTCTGAGAGAGGCTTCTTCTTCTTGGTTGGTGGCTGTGGGGTTGTTGTTGTTGTTGTTGTTGTTGTTTTATGGCGGTTTATATCCAAGTGTTACATTACCGCCAGACTTCATTCCTCAGACTTTATCCCAGCTGGCCTTCTCCCATGCCAGACTCCACAATGTTGTTGTTTTAGACCAGTCCAGGAGGTAAGTTTGGTTGTAATGATGACATCACAGACCAGCAGCTTCATGACATCACACAGGAAGCACTCTGAGCAGGATATATCACAGGCAGGGCCGGCCCCAGCACATTTGGTGCCCTAGGCCAGCTACCCCCCCCCCCCCCCCCCCCCCCCCAAAAAAAAATAATAATAATAATAATTAGATTTTTGGGTAATTTTCCCCATTCGTTTATTTATTTTAATGCCAAAATAGTGTTTGGATACATAGAAGGGGGCGCAAAAAACTCCATCAAGCAAACATTTTTTTTAAAAATCCAGAGGGTGCGCCCCCCCCGCAGTGCCGCCCCAGGCACCCGCCTATCCGGCCTAGTGGAAGGGCCCTGATCATAGGATATGTTTCATGTTTTCTAGCTATTGCTTTGTTTGGTGGATATCTATCATAGTTCTACATTAGTCAAGAAGCAAGATTGTGAAGAAAGTTTGAATAACAAAGCTTGAAAATCACAGGAAGTAGAGCTGAGCACTAAGACTCAAACGTATTTTTAACCAAAGTAAGGTTTAAATATGGTGAATGGAGGCTTCTAGATACAGAATATGTGTATTAATGATGACAATTGGAAATATGTGATCTTTTTTAGACATTTTAATGTTTAATGATGCCATTGCCTTTCACAAAAAAAGAAAATGAGAAAAACAGGCAAGAATGTCTCATAAAAATGCAAACATTAGACATAAGGCAACTTTATACAGTTCCGGGGGACTATTTTTTGTGTTTGGGGGTGGCAAATAAATAATAACAACTGACGTACTTATGCAAGATATTATTTTATGTGAGAGGATCGCTCAACCAGCGCTAAAATGTATATATTAAATAGAAAATATGTGTTCACAGGCTTACACTAATGTTTATCAGCGAGACAAACCTGTATGAGATGAACTCAAGTTTCTTCTGCATTTATACTGTGTCCGAGTTTGGTCTTGTTTTGAGCCCAGTCAAGGTTTCGTTTTGGACTCAATTTGAATGTGTTGTTCACAAGTGAAACGTTGTGACTGTGACGCTCGACAAACCAGCAGGAAATTGCACAATAACAGAAGCTTTTGTTTGTTACAAGCAGAGTCACCACGACGGCTTTGGTCGGCTAAATGCTACGTTTTGTGTGAACTTTACAAGATCCGGCCTTTTAAAACACACCTCTAATGTCTTAAAGGTGCATGGACTTTTCTGATGGAAGGTCTGCCATCTGTTCGTCTCCGTAGAGAAGTTTGACCAAGCGTTGATCTATTTATTCATCTGCACGTCTGGTATTTACAGTGTCGCTGCAGGACAGAGCGTTTTAGGAAGTATTTTGGCCCTGTAAAAATCTAAAAATGAAGTAAAAGGGTCGATCTATCTATGACTAAAACAAAAAAAACATGCATTCTTCTCCGTGAGCGGGAACGCCTCTCCACAGATCTGACCAGTAAGTTGGCCTGGTGGCATCATCTGCTTCTTTCAACTTAATTAGATTAATGTTTATTGCCGCACAGTGGAATATACAGCGATGACATCTGGAGTTCTTTTACGAGACACCAAACCAGTGGCACTAGTCGGACACATTGGGTCATTGGATCCCTTGTTGATGTGGTCACTTAATATCGTAAGAGGGTGAGGAACATGAATATATGTTTATTAACAGATCTAATTAGACTGATTTGAACGTCCCTCGACCTGTAATCCATGCAGAAAATCCAGTTTTTAGCACCAAACCACCATATGTACATTTTCTATGACATGACATTTGTCAGTTTGAGTGATAAAGCAGGATTTTGGCATGAGCGGACAGGAAGTCAGCGAATCGCAGAGGGGGAGTGTGTGCCCAGTTTATAGAGGGCAGAAGGACATGCTGTTTTATATTTAGACAGTGGACAGATAGCATTTCAGAGGAGTGTGTCCGGTACACTGAGCACCAGCAGCACCAGCCTGGCCCTGTCCAGATTCAAAGGGCGTAATTTATAGCCGTGTCTTAAATATTTGCACTTTGGGTTTGGACCCTAAAAATCAATCATGGCCAAAACTGAGATCGCTCCGATGAGAACTGGGCTGCAATAACACAGCTTTGCCACTGTGCCAGTCTGTGCCAGTCTGTGCCAGAATGCAACGTAGTGTCGTTGAGATTTGAGTCGTAGAATTACTTGAATTGCAGTAAAAAGTAGCATATTCTTGGGTTTCAGTTGAATTATTACTTCCTGGTTTGAAGGATTTGGTGAGAATCTTTCCTCATTAAAATGTATAATTTAATTTAATTGTGCAATTGCTATATTATAATCAGAACTTTGCCATGCCAAATTCATCACATCAGCAACAATTTTTTTAAATGTCGGGAACCCATGGATACTGCATTTGGGCCAAAAAGAGTTAATGAATAAATGAATGAATGAATAAACAAATAAACAAACAAATAAATAAATGCATAAATAAATAAATAATGTTAATGCTGTATCTGTGGTTTAAAAAAATAATATATATATATATATATATATATATATATATATATATATATATATATATATATATATATATATATATATATATATATATAATAGAATACTTCTCTAGAAACACAAATATTCTATCTATTAAAAAAAATTAAAAATAACAATCATTAATTAGATATTGATTATGACCCCCTTTAATTGTAGGTCATTCTGGGTTAAAGGGAAATAATACTGCGAAACCTTTGGAAACATCCTGCAAAAAAAAACAAAAACGTATATCCTTGTGATGTCATTTCGAACCCATATGTCCCAGTGGTACTAAAACTGTCAAAGAACTGTAACTTATGGTTCCTGTCATCGCTAAACATTAACAAAAGTCTCCTCTTTGCTTGGCACAGGTGATGTACTGGTTGTTGTGGACTCTGGACGGCGACAGGCGTCAACTTTTAAGCCTTTTATGTTTTTACATTTGTGAGGAAATGCAATTAACTTTTCAACAACACATGCACACAGTAAATAAAGTACAGAAACGCGCGACGGAAACGCTCAAAATCAAGTCAAAAAGCCTCCTCACGGCTGCGGCGCGCGGTAATTGGCGCATGATGTGGTTTAATGACGCGTAAACTCTGGCGGACAAACCCAGACGCGCCGCGCTCCTCGTCCCAACTCCAGGATAAAGCAATAGTCGGGAGCGAGGAGAGAACACCAGCAGAAGAAGCAGCAGCGGCAGAAGAAGCGGCAGAAGAAGCAGCAGAAGAAGCAGACCGAGCTTGGCCAGCAATGGAACCCGCGCAGAACTCGCAGGTTTCGGACATGACCGGGCCGGAGCACGGCGCCGGGGGCCCGTGCGCCCTGGACCGCGCCGACGCGTCCAGCCCGTGCGCCGCCGCCGTGGCCAAGCAGCGGTCCCTGCGCGTGGTCTACGTCCTGAACGACGGGATGAAGTCGGCGATGGCCATCAGTCCCGAGTCCGGCGCGCTGCAGTGTCTGCAGAGGGCGTGCGACGCGGAGAGCGCACTGCTGACCACCGTGGCGTTCGGCCGGCTGGACTTCGGGGAGACGTCGGTGCTGGACAGTTTCTACGACGCAGGTTTGTGGGGGGGGTGAAGGACACGGCGGGACAGGGGTTCAGTGTGCGCTGTCACTTTGGACGTCTGGGACAAAGTTTGGGACAAGTTTATTATGTGGGGACGTGCAATAATCGTGCGTAAAATGTCACGTCTGTCCCTGCACTGACAGTGGAAAGTACAGGCTGGAGGTGTGTTGTTAAATGACTTCTTCTACTTCTACTACTTCTCCTATTTCTCCTCACCCAAAGGCTCTGCAATGGCCTATGCATGCATCAAAATGTCTTAAGTTAAGTCCACCACACCACAAACATAAACAATCTACCTGTTCCATATTTCCTCCTTTAAATACTTCCTCTTTTCTTTTCACACACTGCAATTATTCAGGTAATCTAATCTCTGCATTCCAACGAAATGAGACATGTCTTCTTGTCGTACACACAGGAACACAAAGCAGAAGTACTGAGGCGGTGAAGTGCATGTCAAAGTGTAAAAACAGTGGTTACAATCCAAAGCAGCCTCTCTTCATTCAGGTTTATGCTTTCCAGGCTTCTGACAGTGATTGTTGCTGACTCGAATGTAGAGCAATACAAAACGTGCACGCTGGAATCACTTAGAAGTCGCATTTGGAACAAGAATGCACTTAAAAAGGATGATATTACAATTGCTGTTTTGGAGATAATGCAAACGTAGAATATAAAGTGTATCATCTTTAATTAAAACTGCTATAAATGACCTCAAAAAGAGACAGAATTGTGTATTTTTGCCCTTTTGTTGTTATTTTATGGGCTTAACCTGCAACCACGACATTTACAGGCGCATTTCAGCACATTCCTGGCATCCAAACAATGCGTTTTCGTAATTTTAACCACCCTAAGGGCACTTTTTACTCCCTCGAGCTTTTGATTACATAGACAAGGCCCAACACCATCCATAAGAGTGAAAAAACAGTTAGAATGCGCATAAATCTAACTATAGCCTGTCCTGCTGTGACTTGTTTTCTTCGTGTTATAATAAAGCAGACGCCTCGTCACATCGTTAGTGGGAATCACGGAACCAGAGACGGCGTTAAAAGCGTCTTAATCGCCCGCTAAATGTTCTCACTCGAAATGCTGTCAACGCCTTCAATTAACGTGCCCTTTATTCACTTGGATACATTTATATTTAGTAAGTTTGTCGAGGCGTTTGTCGAGGCGTGTGTTGTTGCTGACGGTTGAACAGTAACTTTGACAACAAACCAGAAGAACCTGTTTTATTCCATCCATTTGGTTTCAGTTTTGCAGTCGAGTTGGAAATCGCAGCGTGTTAACTCTATAGTGTGTTTAATTAAGCCTTTTTTTAATCTATTTGTTCCATGGAGACAAAACAGAGGCAGCTGATTTTTGTTGACGGCGCTATTATTTATACGTTGCCCAATTTAATCAAAATCAAACTTGCAGAATTCCTTTTTTTGCTGCACGATGTGAGAGCGATTTGCACTTGAGTGTAACGCAACATGAATCTGATATAAACTCCTCATTATTACACCAGGACTCAAAAAACGATGCTACGCTTTATCGTCTTTACAAAGTGAATTCTGCATTTGACTTTGAACTTTCAATGCCGCCGGGGGGCAACCTGCAAACGGCGAACAGAAACAGTGCCACGCAGAAACCACACTCATTCATCTAGAAGTCCTCGATTAGCACTAGTTGTGTGGAACAGCATCTCTCCTTGGGCAGAGGTGTCCAAACCTTCTTCACCGAGGGCCACATTTTGAAAATTATACAGAGCAGAGGGCCACAAACAACCTGAAAATGTCGAATTATTACTTGTTAAAGGGAATGTTGCGTTTGACATAGTTTTGATGAGCCTCCTTTACCTTTAATAAGACATGGAAAATTAATTTTAGGTTGGTATAACATCACAATGCTTGAATGTTTCCAATTTTACAGCAAAAATACTACTTTTTGTTGTTTGGACCAACAGCAGGAAGCCATAGGGCCAAAAAAAATGAGTCTGCGTGCCACATTTGGCCCTCAGGCCGTAGTTTGGACATGCCTGTTTTTTTTTTTTTTCACGCAAATCACTTTTTCAGCCTGTAAATGGAGACTTCAATCTGCTGTGCACCACAATGTCAAAATACTGAACTGGATGAACTTCGGGGACTCTCTTTTGCTTCCAGACATAGCGGTCGTGGACATGAGCGACGTGTTCCGGCAGCCCTCGCTCTTCTACCACCTGGGCGTGAGGGAGAGCTTCGACATGGCCAACAACGTCATCTTGTACCACGATACCGACCCCGACACGGCGCAGTCACTCAAGGTCGGTCCCGGGGTCGCGGGACGTTTTCTCTGCACGTTGTCTGTGCGCCAGGCATGGGCAAGTCAGGCGTGGGCGTGTCAGGCGTAGTTCGAATTAATGGAGGTGTCGTTTCTACAATGTGTGGATAGGTTGTGTTCAAGTTCAAAAATGCAATGAATTAGCCTCTGTGCAGGACGATACGTGCGCTTGTTGCGCCACGGAAAACCTGTCGCACAGAACTTTTCTCGTCGACATTACGGTAGAGATACGTTTTTACAGTGTAGACGTGATCGTTTGAAATAATCAGGATGGTAATTATGAGCCAAAGAAGTTCTCCTCCTCCTTCTCCTCCTTCTTCTTCCTCTCCTTCTTCTTCTCCTCCTCCTCCTCCTTCTCCTCCTCCTCCTCCTTCTCCTCCTCCTTCTCCTTCTTTTAGTCTCCTACTCCTTATTCTTCTTCTTTGGTGTTTTATGGTGGTTGGTATCCAAGTGATAACTAAAATAATTATAGAGAAAGAGAGAAAGACAGAGAAGGAGAGAGCGGAAGAGAGAGAGATAAAATAAATAAATAAATAAAGGGACTGAACTCGGCCCCACGATCGATCAAGCGCTAATTATCGCCTGTTAGTTTAGAAAATTAAAAGCAAAATCGTTATCTTATGATGTCACATGCAACGATAAGTAGGCCATATATTGATTTATCAGTAATATTGTGAATGTTTTGAAGGTACGCCAAGTATAGCTATTGAGTATATTGCTTATGATGAAAATAATAATAATACTTGACTCTCAAACCATGCTATAGCACATTTCTGTACATACATACTTCCAATACATACTGATTTATTGTCGTCAGAATACTCCAAAAATACTGCAGTGTCCAAACGTCCTCCCCTTTAAATCATCACATTAGTTTGAGCCTTGTGTAAAGTAATTAGGCCCGAGCCCCAGCAGGGCGGAGGGCCTATTGCTCCCGCAATGCTGCCGAAGGCAGCGTTGCAACTGTCTGACCCCGTCGCCCCTGGCAAGTACAGTGAACTAGCCCATGCCGAAGGCATGGATCGTGCATACTTACTCCTGCTATGACAGAAATAGTCAACAAAGAGTGAATTCTGCTTTTTGAGCTCTAATTTGACCCCCTGAACATGCTCAAAAACTCACCAAACTTTGCCCAAAATTCAGAATCGGCGAAAAATGTTATTTTTTCTGGGCCATTTTTTTTTTCGTTAAAAAATGGCGCGACAGCGTCACCGACAAAAGTCATAATACATTGCGCCTGGGAGATTCCCCGGGGTCAACTTTGCCGTAGAGCTACGAAATTTGGGACACGCATTCCTCTCTTGAGGACAAAAAAAAAATGTTATTGTGGCCACGCCCCCAGACTTACCCTATGGCCGCCATCTTCCTTTGAAAATGAAAACAAGCTGAGTTAGCCATTTTGTTCACGTCAAACTTTGACGAACTCCTCCTAGGGCGTTTTGCCCACCAACTTCAAAATCGGCGTACGTCCTCTGGACAAGTGGGGCATCTAAAGTTATCCAAATTTTTGTGATACCTTTTACGGTCTGTGTGCGGCGCAGCCGCAAAGTTGGACCACTTATTTTGGGATATTGCTAATCTAAAAATTGCTCCCATTTGATCAAAACGAGTCCGATTAGGACCAAATTTGAATCAGTTGTTCAACTTTCTAGTTTGGACCAGTTTATGATGACAAAATTGAAATGGCCGCGATAGCGCCCCCTACAGAGTGACCTTTAAATTAACATTGAAGGTCAAAAATTAGTTTTACCAAAATGTTCTAAACTTTACCCAAAATTCTATTTTGGCGTCCCGATCAAAAAAGCCAATCAGACAAATGCCTTAATTTTTACGCCGTAGTCGTAGCGATGACCGAAACATCCCATTTTATCCCTATGGGAAAACCGCAAAATCTCTCAAATATCCACATTTTTATGTTTCACACTTTAACGAAGTCCTCCTAGTGCGTTTTGCCCACCAACCTCAAAATCGGTGTACGTCCTCTAGACAAGTGGGGCATTTAAAGTTATCCAAATTTTAAGGATAGCTTTTACGGTCTCTGTGCGACGGAGCCGCAAACGTTTCCCAGAATTCTGACTATTTGGCCTTCAGAGTGGCCTATAAACAATAGAGTTTTTCCAAATGACATGATATTTTGAACAAAATTCTAATTTGCCATTCTGATCATACAAGTATGAGAGCCAAAGTCATATTTTGTACGGCGTAACCGTAGCGATGACAGAAACATCCCATGTTATCCTTATGGGAAAATCGTAGAATCGCTCAAATCACCACATTTTTACGCTTCACACTGTAACGAACTCCTCCTAGGACGATTGCCCAATCAAGCTCATATTTGGGGAATATCATCTACACAAGCGGGGCATCAAAACTTACCCATATTTTGATTTTAAGTGGTACGGTCTCTGTGCCGTGGAGCTGCAAATATACTGTCACAAATGGGGAAACGCCAAATCTTTGAAATGTTCACATTTACGCTTCACACTTTAACAAACTCCTCCGTGGGCAATAGCTCGATCAAGCTTTACTTTGGGAAATATCATCTACACAAGCGGGGCATCAAAAGTTATCCATATTTATATTCTAAGTGCTACGGTCTCTGTGCGGCGGCGCAGCAAATTTGACTGACACTTGTGTTCATTTGCACTGGATTGGCCATGTCCAATGTGTCGCCGTCTGTCAAGTTCTTTTTTAATTCAACACAATAAGGGGGCCATCTTTATCAAGTCGAAAGTGCAGAGTCGGAAGGCCGGCGGCCCGCGAGGGCCGTTGGATGCCGCTTGCGCCTTTAATTCCTCTTGTTCCTACAAAGACGATGTTCTGTATCATGTGGATTTGCCCAAACATTACAGATAATTTAAATACAAACCAGGTCAAAACCTCTGCATTTTAAATCTTTTTGAGTTTTGGACGACTTGAACTATTTTAACCTCTTTTCGCCGTAGCACGTTTGATATTTCATCCCCACAAAACCAGCCTAAACTATCACCAACAACAGCACGTTTCACCTTGTACCAACGGTGATCAAGCTGAGCGCTCGATAACGTCATGTATGTTATTGTCTTGCAGGACATGGTGGCTCAGAAAAACACAGTAAGTACCCTGTAACTCGTGTGTGGATTTATCGCTCGTCCGTGACACGTCCAGTTGGCGTCTCGCGCACCACGCTCTTTCTCTTTCCAACAACCAAACGCCCACCGCTCTGCTATAATTACTCCTACGGTCCCGCAGTCATCTGATCTTTCTCGCTGTTTCTGTTTGTGTTGGCGGGGCAGGCCTGTCGCACTGTAGGTTTCCCCTGGGTTCAGTTGCCTCCAGAATACAGAGGGTCTGGATTGAGGAATAAAGTAGGTGAAAGTACAAACGGCGCCCGCTCCAGAGCATGTAATAAAGTACTAATGATCGAGAGTGTGAACGGCGGAGGAGTGACTAATGAGCTCGCTAATGGAAGTAAATCAAGTGTGTGCACAACAAGCAAGACAATTGAAAAGTCAAATATGATTGTACTGAGAAGAAGGACTGATGTAGAGGTAAAAAACCAAGTAAAAGATCTGTGAAACAACACCGCACACTTCGTCTTTTGATCAACATAGAACTCTAAAACTCACACAAAACAAAGAAAGTGGCATTAAAATGTCCAAAAACGAGTGCACAGTTTCTGCCCTTCTGTCTAAAAGCCTTCAGTCTTCATTTTGTCAAATGTATTTAAAATGTCTCAATCTACAATAGAAATATGTCGACTCATCAAAAAAATAAAAAAGCGCTGACGACTTGACCACTAAAATAATGCTTAGTTGCAGCAGCTCTACAATAAAGTCAGAAATCTTATGAATGAACCCTAAATGTAGTAACTAGCATCTTATTTTATTTATTTATTTTATTTATTTTATTTATTTTATTTATTTTATTTATTTTATTTATTTTATTTATTTTATTTATTTTATTTATTTTATTTATTTTATTTATTTATTTTATTTTATTTTATTTAATTTTATTTAATTTTATTTAATTTTATTTATTTTATTTATTTTATTTATTTTATTTATTTTATTTATTTTATTTATTTTATTTATTTTATTTATTTTATTTGATAGGGACATATGTTAAATAAAACGTGTGAATTACTGTGTAAAAATGCTAAAATATGCATTGGTTTGACATCAGATCCTGATCTGATCACCACGAGCTGCAGGTCTTTTTTTTGTAATGTAATCCTGTTAATTTACTGGCCAGAGTACGAAAAACCCCGTGTTGAGGGCTGGACGTCTGGGCGATAGCGACAAAAAAGAATAGCTAGATTAATTTATTGGAGTCTCCTGAAAGCAATATTCAGACAGTATTATGTCAATCCAACAGAAACGTGTTAAAACATGACTTTAAACGTGTTGGGCGAGGTTTAATTATTAGATAAATGTGAAAAGTCTGTCAACTCAAACAATTTCCCCCTTTTTTCCACTCAATTTGTAGCATTTTTACAATAAAGTATATACTCATTTTGCATATCTTCAAAACTACATTCACAATATTATATGACAATTTCCACATATTTAGGCTCCAAAATATTTTGAATCTATGTAATGTAGTCAGGACAGCAAAAACAATAGCACATTTTCACAAAGTCCCTTGTTTAGCTCAAATTTAGACTCACACAAAGAAGAATAAATAAGACAAAACATGTATTACTGTAAATATAATCGTACATTTCTGCTGTGTTCTTGCATTTGAGCTTTAAATTACATACTGACATTTTGAAACCTTCATATATTCCTACTTACGACCTTTAACACTACATTTTGCTTTGTTTACTTCCTGTTTGTCCTGCCCTGACTCCCGTCTCTGCCCCCTACAGGCCTCCAGCGGTAACTACTACTTCATCCCGTACATCGTGACTCCGAACCACGAGTACATGTGCTGCGAGAGCGACGCCCAGCGCAGGGCCAGCGAGTACATGCAGCCCAACTGGGACAACCTGCTGGGGCCCCTCTGCGACCCGCTCATCGACCGCTTCACCAGCCTGCTCAAGGACATCCACGTGACGTCATGGTAACGAGCGACGGCGCTAGAACGATCGCGTTAACGGGACAGAACGGGTTTAGGAGGATGTTGAGCTTCATCAGAGGCAGTGTAATGTGTGAAGAGGGTTTGTTTGTGTTGAAAATGACACGTTTCTATAGTTTTAGTTTTATTATTGTGATATTTGAAACTAGTGAATTGAACAGGTTTTTACGATTTTCAAATTTTGACTTAATTTGGTGTATTTATGCCGGTTGTAAATATAAATTATAGTTTTACACCAATCGAGCAGTTATTTGTGGAGATAAGTTGAAAAATCTGTAGAAAATTACAGTAAACGGGACACCACAGGTTTACAGGAAGTGACATCATACTAGGGACACTCATTCCAGATATAAAAAAAAATAAAACTATTCCAGTTATATAAAAAACAATAAATTACAAAATAAACATTAAATGAGTTTTTTCTCAGTGTTTTGTGGGTAATTTTCTCGTGTGATGTCATAAATGTCGGAAGGAAGTGAAATTACAAACCTAACAAAAATTGCTATTCTGGGATGACATTTTTATAATTTTTTAGCACAATTTTAAATAGATAAAACTTAAGGGTATTTTTTTGCTTTGATGATTTAATTTGTAGATGTTGAGAGGTTTCAACTTCCTGTTCATAGGCGACATTTATGAGGGCTTGTCACCTCTTAAAATGTGTAGTATTGTATTAGTGTAGGGTGTAGTGTATATGTACATGAATATTTTTAATAATATGTAAGATCACAAGATTATTTTAGTTTTACAATGATTGTGAGGGAAAAACATCATAATTTAACGATTATTTGCAATTATTGAGGCCGTGACCAATACATTTTCTTTAATTTTTGTTGTCTAACACGATACTGTTTGTGAACGGCTTTACAAAATTGAACTTTTGATATACATATATTAACAACGGCGTTATTGTCATCGTCCGTGCTTCCCGACCTCAGCGCCTCCTTCAAGGACACGCTGCTGAACGACATTCGAAAGGCGCGGGAGAAGTACCAGGGCGAGGAGCTGGCCAAAGAGCTGTCCCGGATCAAACTGAGGATCGACAACACCGAGGTCCTCACGCAGGACATCGTCATGAACCTGCTCTTCTCCTACAGAGACATACAGGTGCCGAGACACACGCCCCCGAGACACGCCCCCGAGACACGCCCCCGAGCATCGCCGCCGCACCCACCACTGCGGTGGCGTGTGTGACGTACGTGTTTCCGTGCAGGACTACGACGCCATGGTGAAGCTGGTGCAGACGCTGGAGATGCTGCCCACGTGTGACTTGGCGACGCAGCCGATGATTCAGTTCCACTACGCGTTTGCGCTCAACAGGTCTGTGCAGTTTGCTTCTCTGACACTTTATAAACCAAACAATTACACACACAGATTCTTAGTCGTGTTGAAAAGGAAAGAACTTTATTACTCATTATTTTGCTGTGTTTTCTGTTAATTTATTGCATATATATTAAATGGTGCGATACCTTGTTAAACGTACATGTATAGGATTTAAATTAAAAAAAAAAAAACATAAGAAAATGGTCTTTACAAGTTACGGAGAATGTACAAGTCATTAGTTAAAGGACTGGAAATTACGTAATAGCAATACTGTATTTTCCGCACTATAAGTGATGATTGAATGATTGAAAATGGACCATTCATTGACAGTGAGCC
>NW_027315812.1:11157372-11307372 GCF_026437365.1 Eucyclogobius newberryi
ATTACGTTTTACTTTTTGCATATGGCATTTAAGATTTTCTATTCATTGATTTTGAAAAAAAAAGAAAAAATCTATGCAAGGGAACAGAGAAGCAGGAATGAAGTTGATGAATAACTGTCCCAGCATCTCCTGTCCTTCTCGGCGAGGAAAAGCTACACAAAATAAACTCGGAGAACAACTGAAAGAGCAGATGGTCCAGGTTCACAAATGTGTAGGGTTTGAACAAGTGAATTAATGAATGAGTAAATTGTCAAGTAATTCAGTATACTTACACAGTATATATACACACAAACCAAACTGACGAGGAAACATGAACATTTTAGAGATTTTGATGAGTTTTGTCTGTAGAAAATACTCACTTTATCTTCATCTGAGTCAAAATTTGCAAAAACAAATGGTACATTCACAGGCGTTTTGCGATATACACAACAAATACATTAACCAAAAGGACATTTACTAGATTAACATATTAGAAAATAAGACTTTTAAAGGTCTGGAAGTGTTAATACAGTCTGTCTAGAGGGTGAATCTTGTTTGTACAGTATGTTGTAGTTCGTTTACATTGAGCCTTTATTGCCATTATAACTTATTAGGTTCAATATTTGTGGATTTTCTACTCTTAAACCAGATGCTGCCACGCACTCTGCACGTTTTATTTGCATACATACAGTACATATTTTGTCAAAGATCAACAACGTGCAGATGGTTTGAATTTTCCAAAATAGACCCGTCCATTACAGCTTTGTTTTAATGTTTTCACCTGATGGATACTGAGTGTTTGGGTTGCAATTAAATATTAAGGCGAATTTTATTTGTCGAGCACAATTTGTACACAAACTAATCAGTAAGTTATTAGTAAGTTTGTAGGCTATTATTCTTTTCAATAATTTCAGAAATGGCAATTATGAATATTAAGTTCCAACAATAAATCAACAAAAATGCACAAAATGGTATGGAAACGTTGGTGAATGTAATATACCTTTAAAGCAAAATAACAAAAAACGATTTCTTCTTGAACATCATCTTAAATAGTCAAAAAGAATGTCAAGAAGAGTAAATATGTAATGTACTCACTCGGCCAGTTAGTTTTATAGTACTACTACCGCCATTACTATCACTGTTCTACTGCTGCGCTCCGGTCGTCCTCAGAGGTCGAAACCCGGACCTCAGAGTGGAAATCTGACCTCTGAGGACGACTGGAACGCAGCATCACCATAGCGACAGGTATCGGTAAACAAACGCTCATCAATGGCGGCATGAGCGTTGCGTTAAACCGAAACGACAAACATCTTGGACATCCGCGAACAATGAACAGGTTGTCATGCTCACAGATGAACCATTTCAGTTTATGGTTTTCCTAAACCTCACACGGCTTCTCGTTTAATGCATGCGAGGTCAGAGGTCAGTATACAATTTGTGCCAGTTCAAAGTCGGCGTATTTGTATTTGTGGAGGATCTGATATATATACACTAGGAAGAGATATGACACTCTGGGACATTTACTGTTTGAGAAAGAAATATCCAAACTGAATATCCACGCTCACCCACCATAATGGTTTGCAGTATTAAATGTACGGCTCAAAGACTCAAGCGTTTGTGTTTGAGTAAGGCTACACTGTTTTCATACTAGTCAGTAAAAAATAATGACAGTATTTTCTGGACTATAAGTCGCACTGGAGTATAAGTCGCATTTTTGGGGGAAATGTATTTGATCAAATTCAAGACCAAGAACAGACATTTAATCTTCAAATGCAATTTAAAATAATAACAGATGAGAGAACATGGTGAATAGGTGTACGTATGCTAACGCTAACACCTTCAGCTACATGAGGCACAGACAGAACTGTGGTAAGTGTCTGGTATGTTAACGTAACATATGAACAGTTATTCAGATAACTATAGCATAAAGAACATGCTAACAAGTTTACCAAAGCATCAGTTTTACCCCAAATCACTAAATCCATTGAATTCTTCTTCCTCTGTGTCACTTCTAAACAACTCCACAAACTCCAGAGGAAGAGGAAGTGCAGATTCTTCTTCTGCGTCGCTGAGAGCCTAGAGCGCCCTCTTGTGGTCGTTAGCGTGAAAATAATGAATAATATCACATATAAGTTGCTCTGGAGTTTAAGTCGCACCCCGGCCAAAACTATGAAAAAGGTGCGACTTATAGTCCGGAAAATATGGTAGACTTTTGTTCATGTAAACAGTCAGAAAAGACTTTGAACTACAGGTACTGTATGTGCAGGTTTTTGTTTCATGTGACTAGGCCCCGTTACAGTGATATTAACCATAAACCAGGACAAAACATCTGCATTTTGACTATTAAAAGACCACCATACGTTCTGACCTGACCTCCAGCTCGATTTCAAACTAAACTCGAACATCTTTCTTACTCTCTCTCCAGGTCACAGTCTGTTCGGCTCCTTCGAGATGCTGTCTTCCTGGAGGAGGACCAGGGAGGACCAGCACGTGAAGGAGCGCGTGGCCAGCGTCTTCGAGGACGTCATGCTGCGCTTCTCCGGCTCCACCCTCATCCACCTCCTCACCCTGGGCCTGGCCGCCTCGCCGCTCACCAACATGGAGGCCGTGCGACTCTTCTGCCGCACGGCCACGCTCGCCGTCGCCGTCAGCTACGTCTACACGCTCTCCTTCTACAGCTCCTGCCTCGTGGTCACCGGGTATCTCGAAACCGGCTACAGGCACGGCTGCTTTTGCCGGAGGGTGCCCAAGCAGGACCGGCTGGACTCCAAACCGGCGTGGTACCGGTATCTCATGTACACCCGTTACCAGGACGAAGCGCAGAACCCTCCCATCACCCATGCTTCCAATTTGAACCACGTAAACTCCCACCCGCTGACGATGAACAACTCTGCGCCGCACGGCGGGCATTTGCACGGGGCCAGTTTGACGCCCGTACCGCCCAATCCCGTCCCGAGCCCGGAGCCCAACCCTCAGGACTCCCACCTGTTGCTAGGGTGCGTGCGGCGTTGCTATGGAGAGTGGATTACAAATACATACGTCAAGCCCTTTGTGGTGCTGCTCTACCTGGTTTACATTTCCTTTGGGTTGATGGGATTCTTACAGGTAAGGCTCAAACTGAACGTGTTAGAATGATTAGGGCTGCAACTGACATTAAAATATTAAGGCTAATTGAAAAATCCAGCGATTTTTCTTTTGATTAATGAATTAAGTGGTTTAGAATGCAAAATTGCAACTTTGACCTTGATGAAGCTGAGAACATCCTAATGGAGGATATTTACAGATACATATATTTTGGATCAAAACACTAATGTTTCCTATGTTTTTTTGACATAACTCTTGCTTTGTCTGATTCATAAACCTTGTTCTTTCAGCACATTACATGTTTTGGAGTCTGTGTATAATCCAGACAATTATTCAATTACTAAATTAGTTGACGATCATTTAAATAATTTATTCCTTGCAATTAATCAATATATGTTGTTTCAGCTCTACTAAATGTGGAGTGAAAGTACAAATCAAAATGTGCACTTGGCAACTTTTCTGATGAAAGATCTACCACCTCCAAGTTATATTCTTTGCTTAGAATGTTCCGCAGTATGGCATTCAACTTTTAGATCTCATAATTATGCAATTCCATGTGTGGCCTTTCATGAGGATATATAGATGCGTTTAATACCATACTGTGGGACATTCTAGGCAAGACAATAACATCTCCATGGAGACAACCTTGTGCCATACTGTACATCTAAAAAGCTACACAGTGCACTCGAGAGAAGGATAAAAAAAAAGTGCTTTACGACTTTATCTAATTAGCCACAGCAGTTTCATCTCACACATTATTGATCCTTCCCACAATGAAACGTACATCTCGATCCCCAGTACACAATATCTTTTACAATTGCCTATTAAAGCAGTTTTCGCGCTTATTTTGAGAGGAATGAATCTTGTTCCTCTTGACTTTTACAAGGACAGTTGTGCTGAGCTTTGCAGAAGGAGCAAACGGGGACACACTGGAAACTTTAGTGTCTATATCGCACTATTTAAAGAGTTCAAACAGGTCAGTGTAAAGTCTAAGATAAATAGTACACAGCTCAACATTCAGACATTATATAAGTCTATTGCTTGTGCAAGTTAAAGGCCGGGATCAATGCATCTATCAGTCAGAAACAGTCTATATTAATAAAACCCACATGTGTCAACCCTTCAAGAAAATACAGTTAACATAAAGAAGACTTATTCCCTTAAATGTCACTTTTCTGATGGAGGATCTGTCACCTGTTAGTCTCCATGGAGATTATTTTGCCCGGAACGTTCCTTGGCATTAACCTGGCCGTAAAGATGATTTCTCACTATATTTGCGAGCTCGTAATGGCTTCGGTGGGGTTTGAGCGGACGCCAAAGGTGAAGCGCCCCAAACAAAGCAAAGCAAACTTAAACTCATTAGAGCTGAAACACAGACCGTTTGGGTTTTTAAGAAAATGTGCCGAGGGAAGCGCTTCGTGCATTCGCTGGTACGGGGGAAAGATGATGATTTAACGAAGTTTCTGCAACGCTTTGACCAGTCGTCTTTTCAAATATTCATCATGATGTTCTCTGCCTTTCCCCCCTCGGCTTTCAGCAAGAGCCGTCCCAAGTAAATGTGTAGAGCCACATATCAACCCGTCGCTGATTTACCATAGTGTGGCATTAAACTTCTCCGTCTTACTTTTTTTTTCAAGGTTTGTATGGCTCAACATGACGCCCTTCTTCACAGTACCCTGCATTTTACATTATGTTCATGCAGCGTGTCTTATATTACTCAGTAGCTGTTGCATTTAGACAAAAAAGGAAGCATAGAGTGTATCATTATTTGATTTTGTGTACTCATTATTCCAACGGAAATACTGTAGCATAATTTTGTCCGCTGAAAGTCCCCGCACACTTAATTTCAATGCAGCCGAATGCCACAGAAGGTCAGCGATGCCTGCGGCCGTCAGAGTCCAGACCTGTAAAAAACGTGGTCACCAGATGCTCATTTCGCCTGTTTGAAATTCACGGCAGGTTTCATTGCTGCTTGACTTGCTAATTTATGATTCGCTTCTTTGAGAATCGGAGCCGTATAATGAATATTTGCATAGTTACTGGTTGACAAGGTGGTGTTGACGGGCCCTTTTTTCCACAAACATGTTGCTATGTAATTGATCCCAACCACGAAGTGAGCAAGAACAGCTCAGCACTCAAAATGCAGTCATAACGAGGCTGGTGCTGGCTCATTTAGTCATTGTATCTGGTTGCTGTGATTAGTAAATGACTGCTTAATTCTTTATTTTTCTTTAATGATATGGTTAATTCCCTCTGAAGTCTGATGTGCATGAATTATGTTTAATTGCAACATAGGCTAGCAGTTCCTAAAAGCCCTTTTAAAAGCCAATATAAAGTTACACTATAAGAAATGGAATAATTGTAATATAGATCCATTTAATGCCGATCGATTCCCGGACCAGACCAACATCACATGATCTCTCTGGGTGGAGTCTGCATGTTCTCCCCGTGTTACCGTGGGTTCTCTCCGGGTTCTCCGGCTCCTCCCACCGTCCAAAGACATGCATGTGTTAGGTTAAATTGGTGACTCTAAATTGGCCCTAGTGAATGAATGAGAGAGTGAACTGTCTGTAATGTCTCTGTCTCTGTGTTGGCCCTGCGACGAGTTGGCCAATGTCCAGGGTGTACCCCGCCTAAGGCCCGAAGTCACTGGGATAGGCTCCAGTCACCCGCGACCCCGAAAGGGAACAAGCGGTAGAAAATGGATGGATGGATGGATTAATGCCATTATAGATATAAGATATTCCTTTATTGTCCCACATGGGGAAATTTCATAAAGCTAAATATGTCAGCAGACGGCACCTTTAAATGTCATCCAACAGTTGTATTACTAATGAAAAACTCAAATTGTGCAACATTCATTTGCAAACACTCTGTTTAATATGTATAAATAGAACTAAACATAGGAAATCAGCGTTTCAGTTTTATTATTGATTTCAAATCTGGAACATTCTTGCTAGCCAGAGAGAGAAATGTTTTTTAAAATCAAAAACCATTCCAAGTACCAGTGTTTGGGAAACACTAATACGTGCTTGTGTGTATTTGAATATTGAGTACCATATTTTCCGGAGTATAAGTCGCACTGGAGTATAAGTCACACCAGCCAAAAAATGCATAATAGAGAAGAAAAAAACATATATAAGTTGCACTGGAGTATGAAATGTGGTTGCAAGTGTGAAAATAACAAATAATATCACATATACGTCGCTCTGGAGTATAAGTATATAAGTTTAAATATAAGTATAAGTCTCACCCCGGCCAAAACTATGAAAAAAGATGCGACTTATAGTCCGGAAAATACGGTATTTGGTATTGTGAAATGTTGCTCACATGTCTGTGCTCCTCAGGTGTCCCAGGGCTCTGACCCGAGCGCGCTGGTTGCCATGGACACCGCCACAGTTTTGTACACTCGAGCTCAACAGCGCTACTTCAGCTCCTACTCCCCCGTCATCGGCTTCTACATCTACGAGAGCGCCCCCTACTGGAACTCCTCCGTGCAGCACGACCTGCTCGAGTACGCCAAAGGCTTCCAGAGAATCAGCTGGCTCGAAGCGTACCTGAACTATTTATCCGACCGTAACGAATCGACGAGTCAACCCAGAGAGAACTTCACCCACACCTTGCGGCACCATTTCCTAAAAGAACCGGAGTTCGCCCATTTCGCCGACGACATCATTTTCGCCGAGCGCGGGCAAGGCGAGGAACCGGACGTGGCTGTCTCGCGGATTTTCCTCGTAGCGAAAACGACGGAAAACAAGCGGGAGGAGATGTCGATACTTTTGGACACGCTGCGCCGCCTTTCGCTGACGTCGAGGGTGCGATTCCTGATTTTTAACCCGTCGTTTGTTTACCTGGACCGCTACTCCACAGCCGTCAGCTCTCCGCTCAGACACTCTCTACTCGCTGTGATTTTTCTACTCGCTCTTTCCTCGTTGGCGCTGGTCGAACCTTTAGTCGCCGTCTGGCTCGGGCTTACAATTCTATCGGTTCAGTTCGGCGTGCTGGGGTTCATGACTTTGTGGGGCGTCGAGATGGATTGTATGTCCATTTTGTGCCTGATCGCGGCCATGGGGCACTCGGTGGACTGTAGCGCCCCCTTGCTGTGTTGTTTCGCGTCGGGGAGTGGCGAAAGCAGGACTCGTTGGGTTAGAATCGCCCTCGAAAGACACGGTATCCCGAGTTTACAGACCTTGATCTGCTTCAGCGCGTCTTTAGTCCCGTTGGGGTCCGTGCGGTCGAATTTGACGAGCACGCTTTTTCGCTGCCTGATGATTACCGCTTGCTGTTCGGCCTTGCACACCCTAGCCTTTCTGCCCACACTTCTTACGTTTTTGCCCCCGTCCAAAAACAAGCCGGGGCCCCATCCCGGGACAGACGGGAACCACATACAAGAGGTGGAGTGTGTGGAGATGAATGACCGTACGAGAGTGGTGGACCAGATTACCACTGTGTAAAGTCAAGGTTTCATCGAAGACGCCGATGTCACGTTGAGTTAAAATATGTACTTGAACGATTCTGTGTCTGGACTTGGCTAAAAGAAACAAACATCACATAAAACAGGATTAAAATGAACTGGTAAAGGCAAAACAGCATTAAACATGAACTGGGACTAAACCAAAACCACAGCTAAACCAGGTCAGGATAAAACCAGGAATAAACAAGAACCCCAGTAGGAGTAATAAACAAAACATAACCAAAATTGGCCTATGATACGGTACAATAAGCCAGAATTAGACCAAATTGAGATCAGGTTGAACCCTGGACTCTACAGGCTTAACTAGGTCTAAATTGAAATCAGAACGTGGCAAAATCCGGTTTAAATGTCGACAAATCTAAGACTAATCTGGGCCAGCCAATAACCAAACAAATCTATCTCTCTAAGTAAAACATACATTTAAAATACACGTGAAAATATGAAGAAACAACAGAACATAAAACTGGACAATACCAATTCTATTCTCGACTACAGAGATGAATCACTTAAACCACGACTAGGTAAGAAGAAAACCAGTTCTTAATTCTGGACCAGGACAAAGCAGAGCAGTGCATGAGAACTACCAAAAGAATCCCACATAGAACCAGTGCCAGCCCCAAACAGAGCTCGGGATTGTGTTGTCAAACCTTACAAAAGCCTAATGTTAAATCAATGGGGATTTTAAGATGCTAAATACAAAACTAGACTACATGGCTCTCCAACCTTTCCCCATGCAAACTACTACAGTGACACGAGGATGGAGCTACGGTATCAATAGGTTTGTGATGAGTGAAATTAGAATTATTCAGCATAATATGTTCCTAATTCCTAAATCCTTTGAGAGCTACTTGGACGAGAGTGTTGAGATACTGGTAAAACTCGAGCAACAGGTTAGAGACCCCTTCCCATGAATAATACATGTCTTTACCAGTAACGACCCAGCAGTTGATCAGCTTAATCCACAGCTTTACAATAAAACAAAAACAAACTCAATTAAATCTGTCCCGGAAGCTTACGGTGCACGAGTGTAGAGACATTTGACACATGGTCGAGGCAGAGACTCGACGTCGTGGAGAGAGAAGCCACACATATACAACCATAGACACATTAGTAGGCATCCGATGCTCATGCTATCGTTCACTTAGCAACTGGGCTAACACGGTAACGTTTGACAGACTCTGGTGCCGTCCCCTCGATTTTCCCTATAGCCGTTAGCGTTAATCTGTAAACAGGCTAACTTTATGTTGATATTTCTGAACTTCTAGTGAGATTCTAGTGATATTAGATATCCTCTTTTACATGTTACTACTAGTGAGGAGACAAGATTAATGACATGAATATTTAGAATTAATGGGGATTGGCTTCACCAGTTATTCTTGTGTGAAGGAACGTTTGATTTGACGTAGCTTAAATCCGTTTAGCATCAAGTGATCAAGTTTGTGCTAAGGGCAGAGATGGAGAATTTCACGTTCATGAAAGTCTGTGTTCAAAGCCCTAAACCACTGCACCACTGGCGAGCACTGTTTACTTTTTCATACATATATATATATATATATATATATATATATATATATACATATATATGTTTTGCTTGTGCATCTTTATGGATGTTTTGCGCGCTTGCATCAAAAATGGCATGGATGTTTCGAATAACAGTGTTTTTTTGACATCCGATCCCGAGCTCTATTAAACAACCCAAGTCTTTGCCGGTTTGTGTCCAGATGATGTTTGCTTTCTGGACAGTGGTCTCCATGGTGACGGCCAGATGGGATTTTGAGCTTAGTGGAGTGGCTGAGTGCGCACAGGAAAATGGAGATCTTGAGGAGAGTAGCAAATCCCATCATTACAGTGAGAGAATAGGCTGAAGTGGAGAGAATATACTGTATATGAAATGACTGTGTTTGAAATAGCGCTGCTCACGACAGAGATAAATCCAGCTACGGATTCTGCAAGGGAAAATATTTAGTCATCTCAAGGAAATAATCTGCTGGTGGCGTGAGAAGGAAATTTGCATTTAAACATATGAGTTATTGAGCAAGGTAAATGCAGAATATCGTGACATTTGAAAGATCAATTGGGCATTTATTTCCATAAAATAGCAATTTAAGCAGAATGTATTTTGAAATAATGATGATTCAGCTCTTTGCTGTGCACCCAGAAAGTGACAACAATGAAATATTACTGTTAAGGAGCAAATAAAAACAGATAATTGATGCAGTATACAATATAATATTATGTATAAGTCCTGATGCTATTTTGAACACAGTCACTTGAGTTTGGATAATTACTTGCATGTCGGTGTCAGATATTGGAGGTTTATGAACAGAGTCATGTCAGACATGCTTTGGGTCTGATCGCATTGTTAGACTTATGCTGCTCTTCTCATATCAAGTTGCACAACTTTACAGCTACAAAGACAAATATTATTATGAATGACTCAAATATTTATACTTTAAATCTGTTTGAATAAAGTCACTTGAGTTAACAGACTCTTTTGGTTATTGCCATATTTGAACTTAGATCAGTTCCCCTTAAATGTACAGAGACGATCAGTGTTTGTCCAGTCTGCTCCTGACCGCCCTGACCCTTTGAGACGCTTGTCTTTTGTCTTGCATTGTCTTCCATTTGTCTTTGCATTCGCCTGTCAGTCTTGTGAAAATAATTTCCCAAGATGTGTTGTTTAATATAGTTGTTCATGATTAGACTTCTATTTAATGAATACGTTGTAAAGTATATCCACATTGAGTCTACATTTAAGCTTATTACAATGATGTAAAGGCGAGGCTGCAGTTCGCAATAGCTTTAACTTTATCCACCCAAGGGAAATTACTTTGACACAGTAGCTCACAAATTACATCATAAAAATAGTTTGTCTAGAAACAAAGAGTCAGTGAATAAAAATGGCACAAATATTGTACATATTTGTATATGTACACATGAATTAAGTGAATATAATTATATCAATGCTACATACATGAGGTGGGGTAAGAAAACTGCACAAAACATAGTATATTTGACAGTACAAGTTTATCTACAGTATAATAACCTAATAATTAACATAGTACCATAACTGCATTTCCCTTTTGCATCAGTCCAAATCATATGAACTAATGTGTTAAAAGGTGAGTCATTGACACTGTTATGAATGAGTGTATTGTTTCCTCTGATAGATTACATCCTGGTATCTCCTGCACTTCATGGTTTGGTCGGTGCCACGACGACCGTGTGGGCGGTTCTATTGTTCTGCTTCACTGTGACATTTGGCAGAATGAATACATTGTTCACTACAGTCAGAATCCCCGGTCCACCGTCCGCCCTCGTCAGCCTCCTACACCGCCTCAGGAGGCATCCGAGGACCGCCCCAGGATTCGCACTCAAAGGAATGGTTAAAAGCGCACTCTGTAACTTTTCAGGTAGCGGGGTCTGCCACGTGCTGAACAGAAATGTTACACAGTATTGCATTACATTTGTCATCTTAAGTTTATTCAATTACATTCAATTTATTGCCATTGCAGAGAAATTACACAATACAGTTTACTTTTGCCCGTTTGCATGCATACTTGACCAGAATTATTTAGAAAAGTATTTATTCATGTCGCTCTTTCCAAATGTTTAAATCAGGGGTGTCCAAACTTTTTTCCCAGAGTGCCGCATTTTGAAACTTATACGGAGCAAAAGGTCACAAACAACCTATCAATGTCGAAAATGTCCAATGACAAAGTGAATAATTCATAATTTTGCATTTGACATTGTTTTGACACCTTTAATAAGACTTGGAACATTAAGATTAGGTTGGTATTACATCAAAATTCTTGATTTTTTCCAATTTGTCTGTAAAAAGTACTACTTTTTGTTGTTTGGACCAACTTAGCAGGAAGCCGGAGGGCCAACTGGTCTGAGGGCCGCATTCGGCCCCCGGGCTGTAGTTTGGACTTGCCTGGTTTAAATGTATTGAAGACAGGATGTACTTCAAACTGGTCGCTATGTCTCAGACCACTTTGACCTGTGGGATTCCCCAAGGGTCAATCCTGGGACCGCTTCTGTTCACACTCTACATGCTGCCATTCAGTTAATACTGACTAATAATCACAACGATCACGACACTCAGACCTTTGTATCACTGACACCGGTAGATTCACCCTGTCACTGCATCCAAATCATCAGCGTGTGTTTTGACTATGTAATCCAGATATGTAAGTCAATCAATTCCCCATTCTTACAGGTGAAATGTGTAAAAGAATGCTAAACAATGGCACTACTGCAGCTCAGAAGGAGTTCATATAGTAGCTGTGTGTGAATTGTGTTGTATTATTCTATAGGCTATACATCCACTTACTATCAAAAAACCTTTTTTACAAGAAATCTGGGAATAATTTGAGATTTTTTCAACTGGGGAAAAAAAATCTATTTTCAGAATCAAATCGTTATGTCTTTGCAAAATATGCTGTGTCACTTCGCTCTGTTTTCTATGTTCCACTAAACTGTGGCTTTAGCTGCCTCTCTCCATGCGTGCCTCTTTACTGCCCCCTCCTGATCATTTCATGCACTACACTTCCACTCAGACAGGTGCAGACACACACAGAGATCCAATACTCTTCCCCTGCCTGAGGGCCAGATCCTCCTTGTTCACATTCACTTCACAATTGAACTTGTGTCATTTCAAAAGACCCGACGTCTACGCGAGGAGACGTCTGACTGGTTTGTCCAACAAGAATCCTGAAGTGATTTGTGTTTTTGACTTGAAGTGACGCACACAAAAAGAGGAATGCCCTCATGGAGCTGGTAAAGCCCCCCGGAACTGTCTGGCCCCACATCCTGGACTCCATCTGCTGCCCCCGAGTCAACACCAGAGTTATAACGTCACAATATCAAATTATATTGTTACGATGAATGTGAGAAAAAACATGTAACAATTATTGACAGAAACAATATTTTAGGCTCTTTTTGTTGAGTATGAAAAATTACTTTGAGTTTGAGCTGATGTTGGCATAAATAAAGCTGTTCTGTATTTCCATGAATGACTAATAACAACCACACAACACAACTGGATCAACTTTATAGTGAGTTAACTGTCTTTACACCAATATCAGTTAATATCAGGTATGAAAACTGAAAATATGATTATTATTTGTTTTCAAGATTATGCTTTGACCTGAATAACCAAATACTATTGACTTGTAATACTGAAACTTGCTATTCTGTGTATATGATAGTAGTATTTTTAGCAGTAGTAGTAGTGGTATAGTACGCACACACCTGATTAGTGGCGTTAAATACTTCCTCAACAGTATTTAATGTCATATAATAGTAATAGTGGGACGGACTAGTGGCAATAGAGGTAATAGAAAGTACATAATAAGACAAAATTGTTGATATTATTAGTGGTAATGTACTTTAAGTTATTTTTAATGTTAATCTAAATACTTTGGATTATTTTATTCTACACTTGCTATAGCAGTAGTGACAATAGTGACAATGATCATGATCCAGCAGAATTTAAAAGTACTTATTTTATGTACTGGTAATAGTAGCAGTGGCTGTCACAATAAAAATAACACGTGCAGATTGTTTTTATTTTAATAGATTTCCCATTTCTTTCAATGCAATATAACGGCTCAGTGGCAGAAACGGATGCATTGACTTCCTGTTTAAAAGTGCAGAACTTGATTTCAGCGTGCAGGTGAAAGAAGTATTCAAGTCTAAGTAAACGTTAAATTCAACACCCCTTTTACTGTATTTGGTGTATTTCTTTCTCTTGATTATACAAAGTGTCATTGTGGATACGCCTGTCTTGTCTAACGTTGTGCTTTACTCTCCTGTTCTCTTGTTTCATTGATGGGTGTGTCATCTTCTGTCTCCTGGAGGCATTTTGAGTTTTGAACCAGTGATTTCCTGAACACCGTCGCTATCGGACAGAGAGAGAGAGAAGAAGAGGAGGACGAGGCAGAGCAGGTGAACAGCATGGAGCAAATAAGGACAAGAAGGAAGGAACTGACTCATTATTAATAAAACTGTCCTGAATTGAATTTGGCCGTGATGAGAATGATGGAAAAGTCTTTTGAGAATACGTTTGAGAAGACAAGTCCACCTTGGTAAGAAGACTGTGACTCAACGCACTGTGGATGCTCCTGCACGCCAGGTAAGATGAGCATGAGCATGTTTATGAGCATGTTTTGTTTATGGTTGTTTATTAATAATTTTACTATAGATTAAGTTGCATAAATGTGTCACAGATGCTATATAACAAATGACAGTTTGCAAAATGCATTTTATTTAGTATTTATTAGTAAATTCTTAATTTTATGCAGGCCTAATTTGATATATTTTGCTGTTGTTATTATTATTTATTTATTTTTTATTATTAGCAAGATCCTAGTTTGTGAATTTTGTTCAATGACACTGGCAATAAACCTTTTTCTGATTCTGATTAAGATATTTGGATCAGAAATAGCTTGCTAAAAATCTAAACTCAAATAATTTGAAACAAATTGACATTATTTTTGGTTAAAAAAAAAGTATAAATATAATATCAGACTCAGGGGCTCCATATACAACTTAATTATGATGTTTCATTTTGTTTACCTAATTATTTAGTGTTTGCATGTTTTTTTTTTACTGTATCAATTCATATTCATGTTACATTTTCTAGATTTAGTCTATTTTATTCAGAACTTCTCATTATTGCCAAGTTGATGATGATCAAATATGTTTAAAAATATTCAATAATAATCAACTTAAACATTTGTTACCAAAAACATCACCTTAACTTACGATATATTAACATGATAATTGGACATTATAAGTGAAGTCTCTTATTAAAGGTGCCCTATGTAACATTTCTGGTGGGAGGGGGGTCACCACCTGCTTGTCTCCATGGAGATAGTAATGCTTTGCCTGGAATTTACAGCAATGTGTCAATATGTAGCAATTTTGCATTTATTCATCAATTACAGATGTTTTGATTGCTCAACTTGAAAAACACGAAAACCATCTCCACAGATCTGACCTGTAACACGTCTTGGCCTGGTCTCCATGGAGACACACAAAGCTGAGTAGCTGTTTGGCCTGTGTTTTGAAGCGGTTTATGATGGGAACATGTGACAAAAGCTGGAGTTCGCCTAAAGCTGCAGATACAGTTTCAAATGCTGTCACCACCACAACCATTCATCACGCTAGATGTGGGGAAAACAATTTTACAACCAAATGTTACAGTTTTGCACGGAATCCCTTCGCACGCTCCATATTCAAATCTACAGAGCCCATGTAAATGAATGGTCACGCAACTGAAGCACAATACAACACAAATGTAACGATAAAAGCCTTGATCGGACGTTGTTAAAGGTACAATACAACACAAATGTAACGATAAAAGCCTTGATCGGACGTTGTTAAAGGTACAATACAACACAAATGTAACGATAAAAGCCTTGATCGGATGTCGTTAAAGTTAAAGGTGAAGTTAAAGGTGCTTTTTACAGCTACTTTTTGATGGTACCTGTAAAAAGACACGCCCCTGCGTTCATCTGCACTGTTCTATTACACGGGCTGATTAAGCACACTGTCCAGAACACGCAGGACAAACATGAGGTCCAAGTAGTTTTGGACAAATCAAATGTAGGACGAGCCGCGGAGAGGAAATGAAGCCCGGGCGGAAAGGCTCAGCTCAAAGACGTCCAGAGGAGGTCGTGGGTCGGTCTAATTTCCTCCGTTTGGGCCGGTCACGTTGAATAACTTATGCTTTGAATGATTTTCGGCAATCTCCGCGCATCGATTTACCCTGTATCTTTCTTTTCACGCCATAATTTGTCATTTTAAACCGATTATATTAAAGGTGCTCAGTAGCTATTTAAATGTACAACTTATAATAGACGGTATTTATATGTAAAGTGTTGTTGCCCTTATATTCCTCCCTTTTAAAACAAGAAGAAAAAAACATATATAAGTCACACTGGAGTATGAAATGCAGTTGCAAGTGTGAAAATAACAAATAATATCATATATAAGTCGCTCCAGAGTACAAGTATATAAGTATAAATATAAGTATAAGTCGCACCCCGGCCAAAACTATGAAAAAAGGTGCAACTTATAGTTCGGAAAATACGGTATTGACTGTATCTTTGTTATTATACTGTCCTGTGTGACATATGAATAAGTAATTTCTCTTGTGAATCAAAAAAGTATTATTATTAGTAATTATTAGACAATTACGTAAACTTAAATACAAATAAAATCTTTGTGCAGGTTTGTTGCCTGTTTGTTTCCATGGAGATGTTAACGCTTTTGTCTGAAATGTCCCACAGTCTCCACAGTATCTTGCGTTTCTATCACTGAACACTACCTAGATCCGACCTGGAGGCGTCGCCTGCTCGTCGTCATGGAGATAGACAAGTTTAATGCCACACAAAGGAATATCCTCGGCCGGCAAAACATTTCCAAACAGGAAGTAGAAAGTTTACGTAGTGAGCCGTTATGATTTCCCCAAACAAGTAATTTGGCACGCGAGATATGACATGAAACCGCTAACAAAAGCACATTAACGGAACACGGTTTAAATTAGGCTCAGAACATTAGCTGCTAGAAGTTGGTTTGATGAGCAGCAAAGCCAGTTTGTGCATAACTTTACAGGCTGAATCCTACCACTTGATATAAATAAATAAATAAATACATACATTTTACTAAAAAAAAATACAATTAAGTTTTAGCTCTTTAACGAATATTAAACTTTCAAACTTCGCTCTGGAACCTACACCATCTGCTCGATTTGGGGCTCGCACAGACGTTACGCGGTCGTATAAACAGTGAGTCTTTATAGTGAGGAGTATCAACAACTTAACCAAACATGGCCTTTACATTTATGAAGAAGTGAAGGATGAAACTCTACCTCTCTGTCCCTGCAGTCAATGGGACGGACACAAAGGCACGGACAATATTCGGCAGGTTTAGTTTACAACGCGCTCAATGAAGGGTTTTAGTGCAGTCCCAAAGGCGGGCAACACCTTTCGCTCATCCGCACGACAAGGCTTTGGGAATATGGAAATCAAGCTTCCCGCAAACAAATGTGAGGATAATATCTGTACAACGGCTACAGTTTTATGTCTTTGAAAAGGCGGTGAAAGAGAGTAACATGAGATAAGAGTAAACGGTTACAAAATAGTAAGAGGTTTAATGTCATGTCAAAGCCTTGAGACGTTCACATTTATTTTATTTACACTACTTATACCTGTATTTGTACCTTATTTGACTCTCATTTGTACTTACCGTATTTTCTGGACTATAAGTCGCACCGGAGTATAAGTCGCACCAGCCAAAAAATGCATAATAGAGAAGAAAAAAACATATATAAGTCGCACTGGAGTATGAAATGCGGTTGCAAGTGTGAAAATAACAAATAATATCACATATAAGTCGTATATAAGTATAAATATAAGTATAAGTTGCACCCCGGCCAAAACTATGAAAAAAGTCAAATTATAGTCCGGAAAATACGGTATTGACTGTATCTTTGTTATTATACTGTCTTGCGTGACATATGAATAAGTAATTTCTCTTATCAATAATCATCAATAAAGTTTGTGTAAATCTAAATTAAAGTGTGTTCTTTTTCTTTTAGGATGTCAATGCATCCTAAAAGAGATGCATGGAAGTGGCATTTCCATGGAGTATTTTGGATTTTGGTGTTGACAAATCCTCTGCCAAGTGGTGAGTAAATGAATAATAATCGTCTTAATTAATTGGCCTGAGAAATAGTTGGTTCCACCAGATGGATCTAAAACAGGACTTTAGGGGCTGCTAGAACTAACAGTGTGTGAAGGATTTGGATCAAAACATGACTAAGGTTCAGAAAAGAGGACAACAACATAATGTGTCTTTGAATGAATAAACACAGATTGTACCGTGAACAACCTGTTGATAATGCTTTGCCATAGAATAGTCACGGTTCTGTGCACGGAGGGCATTTTTATATGTTCTGCAAGTCGTTCTTTGTACTCACATCACTGTATGTCCACGTAAGAGAATATACTTACAACACCACGTCTGTGAAAATGCCCCCGACTGTTGCCCACCTCTAGTCGGCTCTAATGGCTTGGATTTTAGTGAATCATAGACTATTGTTATTGGGCTATAGGGGTCCGAACTTCCCCCCTCAGAGCTTTATTGGCCCCAGATCTCCTGATGAATTGGCCCAAATGATCATGGGCAGAATTATTTTATTACAAATTTAAGCGGCTGCAATGGAATAAATTAATAATGCACAGAAAAGCGCTTTGACGGTCTTGAAATGAGGGAATCCAATGATTAATTATTGAATTATATAATTCTAACGTCAGAAGACTGTCCTCACTCCTAAAAGTATATATTTGGTCGTTATGTTAGATTTCAAAATATGCCAAAAGTGTGTGAAATACACAATAAAGTCCAAGCTTAAACTTCTCAGGTTTGTTTATGTTCCGACAGGAAGTGACATCACAGACTGCGGGAATGAAATCTGCGTTCGTTTTTTTACTTTAATAAATACATATTTTTAATGATCTATTATTCACTACTTTCAATGGATTTGGGGCAATGCAAATAATAATTCAAACGCAATTGTTATAATGACAAATTAAATATTCCTTTCAATTATTTTCATGTTGTTTTCTTAATGTTTTCTTTTTAGTTTATACTTTCTTTAGTGAGATCAAATGTAATCCTATATTATTATAATTATATATATATATGGGGACTGCAGGTGGATATGAGCTATTTAGCTACAATCTGGTGCGGAACATCTTTTTTATGAGCTTCATGTACATGGTCCCTTCAAATAAAGACTCAATTTACTAAACTATAATGTGAAATTATTTGTAGGTACACTGACGCCACCTGCTGGTCTTCATCTATAACACACACACACACACACAGGCAAATACACGAGTAATGACATTATGAGGAATAATCATGAATAATATTTATTCCCTGAGTAAACAGAATACATCACAGACTCAACTTATCTCAAATGTTAAAAAGTTTAAAATGTTAAAATGACACCAAAGTTTAATGTTTTAAATTACACCAAGATATATGCACTGGGTATTTATAGTATTTACAGTATTTACAGAAATATTTAATGAATGTAAGAAATAAATGTCTTTTGAGGCAGCTTAAGCGTGCGTGGAGGTGAGAAACCACGGGTGTCTCTCCAACTCCTCCAGGCTAATTCTTTGAGGGGCATTTTCCTCCAGACACGCCTGGATGAAACGTTTTCCCTCGTCAGACACCGCTTCACTTGTTTTCATGCTCAACTCGCCAAGGACCCAATCACAGGTGTCAAAAAAGCGGTCGTCTTCGTTGAGCAGTTCGTATGCCACGCCCCCGATCTGCCACACAGAAGTAGGACTGTCCCAGTATTTCTTTCCCAGGAACAGCTCTGGTGGGGCGTAGCTCACACAGCCCATGTGCGAAGTGTGAGGAATGGTTTTTACAACACACCCACATCCAAAGTCGATGATCCGAACTCGAATGCCGTCCTCAGTCTCTTGGATCAGGATGTTGTTGCTCTTCAAATCCCTGTGGAAAACCCTCTTATTGTGGAGGTCGATCACCGCCAGGACCAGCTGTCTCATGATGTCCCTGACAGTTTCTTCAGGAAGAGGATAGTGGAGGGCGCTGTAGTACACCAGGTCCGTTGAAGGGCTGGGTCTCTCCATCACAATAATGATGTCTGTGTCCAACTCAAACCAGTCGAGGAGCGAGACGGCGGCGCTTTGGCCCAGTTTGTCAGGTCCACCAGCAGCTCTGAACATGAGGTAGACCTCCATAGGGACGTTGAGCACCTCTGCTTTTCTGGCCAGAGGGTAGAAGGTCAGCTTTTTCCTCGCGGCGTGCTTGATGGCAACCTGCAAATAAAATCACAAATGTTTTAGTTGATGATAATGAGTAAATAATACTTCAGAACAGTGTTTTCTGAGGCTGATCTTAAGACTAAACAGGACTTATCTCAGTGTGAATGAAGCTAAATACAACTCAAAGGGAACCAAAAGATCAAAAAAGTCAAGAATAAGAATCAGAAAAAGGTTAGTTTGCTTCATTGCAACTTCAGAGCATTAAGGTGTATTAAGGTGCAACATACAACAATGAATGATAATGATAATTACAAAGTATGTATAATCAAATAAGGCATGCATAAATTAAGAATGTACTAATAAAATAGAAATAAACTTGGTCTCAGTATGTACATAACATTTACTTACAGATGGTCGGAAATAGTGGAAAAGTGAACCATGCCATGAATAATTATTGGTTTGAATAGTTCTTAAAGTGGTCAGTGTTGAGAAAATGTCTTGATTAATACTTGACAAAGCTGTGCATATATCATTTACAGTATGTTTGATTGAAACATTATGGATTGATCCTTACCTTGAGACCGTCAGACTTGCGCACGCCGCTGTAGACTGAGGCAAAGCCTCCGCTCCCCAGCTCCTGGCCCTGCTCGTACTTGGCTTTAAAGGCCTCCAGACCTCCAGCAGGGGCCAGCTGGGTCATGATCTGCTGGGCCCTGTCAGCTTGTACAGACCTGGCTTTTTTCACTGGGGGGCTCGGACCTGCAAAAGATAAAAAGTCAAATGTTTTAGTTTTACTACTATATCACTAGTAGTTTCCTTGTCATTTGTAGTGCCTGTAATGTCTGACATGTTTGGGAAAATGAAGGCTAATCTAATCTAAAACCTGTATTGTTGAAGTAATTGAGTGTACAGTGTATCTTTGGTAGCGTTGCTTTTAAAAGTAACTCGTTGCGTTACCTAGTTACTGCCCCGGAATATTAACACGTTACTGCGCTACTTTGTTATAAAAGTAACTCATTAGAGTACTCTTGCGTTACCAATAATTAACATTATTGCATAACCTATATAGTTTGCCGACAATCCCTTTGTGTTGCTGAACACAGTAAAATGATCATTCAAATATCAAATAAACAAGCAAAGTGCGTTTGACTGAGCTTTATTTCTCTTTTCTGTTGACAGATTACCACAATACAATGCCATACAATAAGCACGTGTAGGTCTGTCCACAAGCAATGAAAAACATCCATAAAACAAAATATGTGTCTCGGCTGTAAAATATGTCTTGGTCCAGATTCTCACATGCCTGGCAGAGCAAGAAAATAAACTGAGATTTTAACATGTTTCTAATGCGGCTGAAAGTTTAAACTTTTTTAAGTTAATACAGAACATTTCTATACCTGGACTTGATGTCAGCTGTACATTTTAAGTATTAAACACATCAGGTGATTCTGATGCATTAGCTCTGCATTGCTTTATGATGGAAATAACCTCTTTAAAATAAAACCTTATGAAACCTTGCAGTTTATTTGATGATACAACATACAACACAGTACACGTGCAGAGAGCACTCATATCCCTGTATCTTATCAATCTAATACACTTTGCTCCTTGCTCTACAGATCATGTCAGGGACTCATGAGGCAGCTGCAGAGTCACATCTGTCACACTCAATTCTATTCAATTTATTCATGTAACGCCCAAAATCACAACAGCAGTCGCCTCGAGGGGCGACACTGAACAACAGATTAAACACTGTTCATATGGACTTGGCAATGTCCCAGGGTCCCCTATCCTTAGACAAATGTCCCAGGGTCCCCTGTCCTTAGACAAATGTCTCAGGGTCCCCTGTCCTTAGACAAATGTCCCAGGGTCCCCTGTCCTTAGACAAATGTCCCAGGGTCCCCTGTCCTTAGACAAATGTCCCAGGGTCCCCTGTCCTTAGACAAATGTCTCAGGGTCCCCTGTCCTTAGACAAATGTCCCAGGGTCCCCTGTCCTTAGACAAATGTCTCAGGGTCCCCTGTCCTTAGACAAATGTCCCAGGGTCCCCTGTCCTTAGACAAATGTCTCAGGGTCCCCTGTCCTTAGACAAATGTCCCAGGGTCCCCTGTCCTAAGACAAATGTCCCAGGGTCCCCTGTCCTTAGACAAATGTCCCAGGGTCCCCTGTCCTAAGACAAATGTCCCAGGGTCCCCTGTCCTTAGAAAAATGTCCCAGGGTCCCCTGTCCTAAGACAAATGTCCCAGGGTCCCCTGTCCTTAGACAAATGTCCCAGGGTCCCCTGTCCTAAGACAAATGTCCCAGGGTCCCCTGTCCTTAGACAAATGTCCCAGGGTCCCCTGTCCTAAGACAAATGTCCCAGGGTCCCCTGTCCTTAGACAAATGTCCCAGGGTCCCCTGTCCTTAGACAAATGTCCTTAGATCCTCCTTCTGGGCCAGGACAAACTACCAAACCTCTTTGGGGAAGAGTATAAACCTGGAGAGATTTATTCATGGCTTTCAGAGTGATGAAAATCAATTACCAATTTATTACTGTTACATAATAAACCCCCATGAACACTTAGTTATGTGTAGGTAACGTTTCAATATTTCTTATAGAGTAAAAGTATTATTATACATTTTTAAGTTATAAATTCAGATTTTTTCTTGATCACATTTATTGATCAGAACATCCTTTTTGGGAGTCTTCAGTGGTGGAAGTAGTCATTTTAAGTAAAAGACAGAATATAAAGTACACATGAAGACCAAAAATGACTCAATAAAAGAGTCTAATGAAGTGAAAGTATAAAAGTACATTTGAATATTTATTCAGAATAACAAAGAGCATTTCATACAGACTTTGAGAGCCATTAAAGCAGCAAAAATGTGTGATACATTTTGTTTAACAGAAGTGACTTGAACCATTTCTTACTTTTTCTTTATTTATTGACACATTTTTGTTAGTTCAAAATGTTAAGACAGGATTTCCCCATGAACTTGCTCCAAAACAACCCCAACCCTTTCAGCAGTCAAATACATTTTACTTTTCAGTCCAGTTTAAAAAAAGAAAGAGTCGAAAGTATAAATACAAAAATATAGCAACGTAAACATGACTACACCTACAAATGCAGTAAAGTACAATACATTTACTTTTATTCTTTGTTACTTTCCATCTCTGGTTGTCTTACAAAACATATTTCAAATGTGTATTCATTACTGTAAAGCCAATACAGATTATTATTATTATTATTATCATTTTCACCCATTCCCAGTCCAGACCAACATTACATGATCTGGGTGGAGTCTGCATGTTCTCCCCGTGTTACGGTGGTAACTCTCCTGCTCCTCCCACCGTCCAAAGACCTGCATGTTTTAGGCAAAATTGGAATGAATGTGAGAGTGAATGTTTGTCTCTGTGTAAACCCTGGGACAAGCAGGCCCCTGTCCAGGGTGTGCCCCGCCTAAGGCCCAAAGTCACTGAGGTAGACTCCAGTCACCCGTGACCCCAGGAACAGGAACAAGCTGTAGAAAATGAAAAAAATATATATTTATCAACTTGAATTCCTTACAATGACAATAATTCCAGAATGACTCCCAGTCACACTCATCACTAGCATTTCATTCAAGCTGAATTATATATGTTTTAGTCTGAGACATGATTGGATTTTTTGCCACCTTGAATTCATAAACTGCCCTTTATGTTTACGTATATGTGTGTTTTGTGAAATAAAAAAATTGGTTCGATAATCTAACAAAACTTTGAGAAACAAAAATCAGGATGGATACAAGTACTGTTTCTTGCATCTAAATAAACTTAAATTACATTAAGCAGTATGTAATCATTGAGCGTGTTCAATTATTTTAATTCAGACCACGAAGACATACGAGAAAACTATTCAAAAAGACAAGACTTGCTTTAAAACCTGTTGAAATAGACATTCAACACAGGAAAATAAAAATAAGATTGATAATTTATTATGTTGAACTAACTACTACTGCAGATACATTTCAATCATCTGTAACAAAGACATTTATTATTAACCAAAACTCGAGAAAAATGTTTCATAAGCAGATTAAATACAAGTTGCAAATAGAACATTTTTCATTGAATAAACTAAACCACTTTGAGAGGTGAAGGTCTTTTCTTATTTCAGAAACTTGTTTGACGATGGAACAATAATAATACTGGCTCCTTCACAAGTATATGACATGTCACCATGGCAGTAACATATTTGACTACAATAATAAAACACTTTATTTACCATTTTATTGGTATGTCATTTAAATAATGATAGATATGTAAATAGTGGAGTCATTTGATTTTTGCTGAGCCATTTCCCTCATAAAGCAACGATATATGCAGAGCTAATACATTAAGAATGGGATTTCCTTTATACCATTATACCAAAACATGAATTATTTATAGTATATATATTTATTATAGTGACAAAGATAATACGTAATTTCAGTCAATTAGCATTTGAAGCGTTTCTCGGCCTAGCTGCTGCTGCTTCTTCTTCTTCTGCTGCTGCTTCTTCTTCTTCTTCGGTGTTTTTTGGCGGTTGGTATCGGTCAGTTTAGATCAGACCCCCGCTGCCTCACGGAAGTCAGAATTGGCCCCAAAAAACACAACAAATAATTGGCGGCCCCCGATACGCTTCAGACTCTGGGTGAGGGACAAGAGAGCGGATTTGGACCCAAGAGAGAATATTATTGCCAGAGCTGTGGTCTCGGTCGCCGCGATGTTGGAATTCTAACTTTCGTGACGCAGCGGGGGTTTGATCTGGACCAAACCGGTTTGTAGCACCCTAAGCTAACCGTCCTAATATGACACGATTTTCCAACAGAAACATCGGAAAATATTAGCTACAATTCACAGGTAAGAAATGTTCATCAAGTTGTGTAGTAATTAAAAAAAAAAAAAAAAAAGTTTAAACTTGTCACGTGATAAACATGCGCGTGTGTTTTGTTTCCCCGCGCGGCAAAACAAACCTGGTTCTGGGACTGTACCGAGGACACGAACCCCTAAACTAACGTGATCCCCCCTAAACTAACATCCCTCTTAACAACAGCAGTGCGGGTACTCTAACGCGTTACCCTCTGGTCCGCGGGTGTGTCACGTTGTATCCCCCCGACCGTTAGTACTCCGGCGTGTCACGTTGTTGTTGTTGCTACAGAAGTTGTGAGTACTTGTACGTGTGAGTTTACTACTTACCGGTGTCACAGTCGGACATCTGGGAATCGGAGCCGAAGCTGCGTTTGCGTTTGTTCCAGATCATTTTGAAATCGCTCAGATGCAGTAGTTTGGACCGAGTTGAGGAGCTGTGCGTGAATGTGCGGCTCACTGTACACGTGAGCGGGCACTGTGCACGTGAGCGGCGCGTGGCCCCCTGGTCGCGCCCCATGCACCTGGATACCGGGAGGTCACGTGACGAGGAGCTGGCCTTATGACGTAGGATGATCGCGCGTTTGAAAACACGTGAGACGCAGTTGTTGCTGTTGTTGCTGTTGTTGTTGTTGTTGTTGTTGTTGTTGTTGTTGTAGGACGGAGCATAAGGGCCAACCCAGATTAAAAAATAAATAAATATGCGGGTCAATACGAGAATAAATTCATAAAATTTCAATATTAAAGTCATAATTTTATGAGATTAAAGTCGAAGACAGAAAAAAGTTCTAAATTTACAAGAATAAAACTAACGAGAATAAACTAATAATTTAACGAGAATAAACTAATAATTTCTTAAAAATAAACTAGTAATTTATCGAGAATAAACTAATAATTTAACAAAAATAAACTCATAATTTAACAAGAATAAACTCTTAATTTAATGTGAATAAACTTTGAAATGTTATGAGTTTATTCTCGTAGCAACCTGCATTTTTAAAATTTGGTTTGGCCCTTATACGCCGTTGTGTTCTTGTTGTTAGTTTAAAAGTTATATTCTCCTTAGAATTAATTAAGGATTAAGGAAGGTCACACTTTTTCCCTTTTGTAAGCGTCCGATGTTTCAGTCCTTATTTACATTTATTTCATTTATACAGCGTAGAACTCGATGAGATAAACTGTTTTTCATAAGTGCCCTATTGCACACTAAACGCATAAAAAAACACATAAAACAAGTAGTCCTAGACTCTGTTACTGTTATAACTCAATAACAAATACTGCAGTATGATACAGCTAAAGTTCTGAGCCGTATAAAAGCTGCTGTGGCTCTGTCAAATCTGTGTTAAATCCACACCTCTCAAAAACTGTGGATCCACTTCAAATGTTTCAAAAGTTTGGACACCGCTGGGCTTGAGTAACCTTCCTCGCTCAAGCACCTCTCTCTCCAGTACTTCCTGTCACAATGATTACTTTATCATTCAATAAATAATAGCTGGAAGATTTTTTTTGGGGTGGGGTCAAAATCTGTCCTGTGCACATTTTCTGTGGAGGCTATTTTAGGTGATTTAAAAAAAAAAAAAATCTTTAGTATTATCATTATCATTTAAGAATATTATACATTCAGGGTTTGATTATCTTGCGTCAGGGTTACTGTGTCAATGTATTGTATCTTCAGGTTTTTGTTGTTGTTGTTTTTCTTTACAATGGATCACTTTTTAATGAATGAGGGATTATTATCACTATTATTATTATCCTCATTTATTTATTTTTGGTCGGGACATTGCATATTGATGAACATACATGGGCTCATTTGGATCCGTCGTCCCAGATTAATTCTCACAAACACACTCTCATTCTCTCACCGGCATAAATGGACACTGGAAGAGAGGTGGGTGAAGTGTCTTGCCCAAAGACAACAACAGTATGCACTACCCCCCCTGTGGCACCTGGCATTCTAGCAGTCTCCCATCTAAATACTAACCAGGCCCATCCCTGCGTAGCTTTCAAGATCAAACTAACTGCCTAAATAGTTTCAATATTGTCGGTTAATATTGTTTATGGGGATATTTTGCACTTCAAGATATGTTATTGTGACAGGCCTATGCAGTAGGTTTTCCTAAGCGGCCTACATACATTTAGATGTTATTATTGAGTAATATGTTTTCTTTTGCAGCTCTTGGTTTGTTCCTGGGTGACATCAAGGCGGTGCTGAACGACTGCGAGGACAACTGGACACTGCAGGAAAGAGCCGCGTTGCCGGTGTCGATGACCGTGTGCATAAACATCCGCGTGGTGGCTCCGGGGCCGTGGATCGCCTTCACCTACAGCTCGGTGCAGGGGCTGAAGCCAGAGCTCGGGCTTGAGGGCGACGAGGAGGCGCTGTTCGTGTGGCTGCTCCGTGTCAGACACAGATTCCCGCTGAAACTGACAGAACGGGACTGGCACCAAGTTTGTCTGCAGAGGAACGTGCTGAGCAGCTCCCTCAGTCTGGAGGTAAGAACAATATTCAAAAAACATAGGACCGTAGCCTGCTGCCTGAGGGGAGAGGCTCAAATAGTCCGTGTCCAGGGTGAGAAGGGTCGGCTGTGATCCGACCTGCTCGTCCCAGAGCGCTGGAGACGTACAGGTCCTGCACAGATGGAAGTCTGTAGCCGGCGCACAATGCGCTGTAGTCTCTGTTTTTCCCTGGCTGTGGCTCCAGCGTACCACACGGTGATGGAGGAGGTGAGGATGGACTCAATGAAGGCCGTGTAGAACTGCACCATCATCTCCGCTGGCAGCTTGGCAGAACTAAATCTACTGCAGATGTTAATAAAACCTGGACTAGATCCTAATGTTTGTACCTGTGGCCAATACATTTATTTTCCTACAGGTTGCATCAATTATTAGACTACCGCTAATTGTAACTAGCCGACTATATACAAACAATTAACTTTGTTCAGGCATATTTTAAGGCATATTTCAGGCATTGACATCAAAATATAAAAAAATAATAAACAATTTCAGATTGTCATCAATAATACTGTATGTGTAAACATGTTCTATCTAGAAACCTTCAGTCACCATATTTCAACCTATTTGGTTAAAATGTATTTAAAAAGTCTCAGTGTCCAATAGAAATACAAAAGTAGTAATCTGTCAATTGTTTTTTAAAAACATTGTCCAAATGTCTACTTCTGAAACATTTTCTTTGCTGGCTCAATCCTGGACAAATGAGGGTTTACGAGCAATAGAAATAAACATTTGACTAGTCGACTAATCTAACAAGTTAGACTAGTTGACTATGAGAATAATAGTTAGTTGCACTCGGAATCAGAATCAGAATCGGAATCGGAAATTGTTTATTGCCATTGTCAATTAACAACATTCACAAACAGAAGAACTTGTCTTGGTGATTCGGTGCAACATAAAACAATGAACAATGATAAAGTCTTTTCAAAGTCCATAACACGGTGGTCGTCTTGTCCCCTCAGGTTGATAATCAGGTGGTGGGACACAGGGTGGTGATCGCTCAGGCCAGCCCCTCGTATGGCTCACTGTGGCTGGGCTGTGGGCAGAGGGAACAGGCCGCCACACCTGCCCCGGGGCAAGTGGAGCTCTACCTGTTCAGAGTGTGGGCCGACCTGGAGCAGCACCGGCTCTGTGAGGACGGCTCTGTGATCGGCTGGTCCTCCCGACACTGGAGAGTGACCGACACAAAGGCCCAGAAGAGGGACAACAGTCTGCCCTGTGGTAAGTGTCTGATGTGCTTGAACTATAATTTACTTTAATGATGAATAAGCTTGTTCAATATGTCGTGTTCACCTTCGAGAATTTGATGATGTCATTATCTGTAGCTCTGAGAGATTTACTGTTTGTGAAAGAAATCTCCAAAAATAGAAATACACAAGAGTTGAACCATATCATTATTTGTTTGGTATGAAGGTGTATTAAGGCCACCACAAAAAAACTAAAAAAAAACCCTGATAGCATATTTCTAAATTTAAACACACAAATCTTTCAGAAAAAGTAGCAAATTTGATGGAAAAAACAGATAAATGTGCTATAAACAAATGATAATAAAAATGCTGAACTTTGTGTCAGTTTTTGTTTCATGTGGATGTATATACATTGTCTGCAATCTGACGGTTAAACAGTGAATTCTACCATACATTAATACAACTATACTGCAACCTATTCAAACTATAGATATACATTATACTTTTAGATATATTAGACACGTTCCTGGTTCAATCCCTGAACAACAGTTAGTCTGGAGCATGTTCTTTCCCTGTGTAGTAATAGTAGTAGTAGTAGTAGTAATAGTAGAAGTAGAAGTAGTAGTAGTAGAAGATACTAAAAATACTAATACAATAGGCCAATCCTCCAGCTGGGTACCAAATATTTGTCAAAAAATGTAATATTTTGCCAATATTGTTCCATATGTTTCTGACTACTAACACTTACTTTTAATATTTGTTCTTGTATTATTACATATCTATTTAGAGCATGCTGCATGTTAATTCTTGAACGTGTCTGTTTCTTGAAGTCCACAGGAGGTTGTCTCGTCGTAGCTACAGAAGAGAAAGTAGTGTATTGTGAATATATAATAGCTTTTCTCGGTTGTGCATATTTTCCATCAGTTTGCAAATTTGAATGATGTAAATGGTTAAAATTGGAGACATTCTTGCTTTTCTTTCTTTGTCTGCATGTTGCTGTTGCATGTTTCACGTCGTGGCTGGACTTGTGTCTCTTCTTTGAGCTTTTGGAACTAAATTAATAAAAGAATAACAATAATAGTGATGATATTTAATCACCAAAGTAACAATGAACGCAATATAATGACAGTTGTCTTGTACCAAACTACCAATAATCTGAAGTTCTGGTACATGATTATGCTTCAAGCTTTATCTTCTGTTGTGACCATACGGTATGTCGTAAAGACATTAAAATTAGGCTTAAAAAATACATAAAAAGTGTAGTATGACCTCGACAGAAGTATATGCTGCACAATAAACATGCACTATGTAAATTTTATGATAGAAGTTCTGCCACCAACTTTGTTTCACTAACTTTTCTACCTCGGATTTATTTAATTAAAGGTATTTATATTCTCGCTGGTCTCCAAGAAGATCAACACGTGTATTGCCGTACACAAAGCGTTATAACAGCTCCATCAGAAAAGTGACTTGGTGCATCTTTAAAGCGTGAGACATTCAATCAACCACAGTAATAAACTAAACTTAACTGTACATTTTCTATCATATTTCCATTCAGCTTTGATAGGGATCGACTTCAAAGGAGAACTGGCTCTGGAAGAGAAAGGTCTGATGTGGATGTATTGTCTTGTTGTGTGCTGAATAATATATGAATTACTGAACAAAATATGTTTAATTATACACATTCATTTTCACATTCTATCTATTCTATGTTTGACTTGTTAAATATTTCGAATATAATGTGCATTTGCCAAGAAATATGCTTTTGATATTGACGCTGATATACCGTATTTTCCGGACTATAAGTCGCACCAGCCAAAAAATGCATAATAGAGTAAAAAACGTATGAAATGTGGTTGCAAGTGTGAAAATAATAAATAATATCACATATACGTTGCTCCAGAGTATAAGTATACAAGTATAAATAAGTAAAGGTGCGACTTATAGTCCGGAAAATACGGGTACTAATTGGATAATCATTTGAGGATCAATAGTGAAGAAAGTCATATAAACAGGACAAAGTTGGACCTTCTTTCCTGAATAGATTTACAATGGACTTGATCTAGAATTTGCTTTAGACCACATGATGATATAAAATAAACTATGATTATCTTGTGTTGAAAATGTAATTATATTGTCTAAAATAGTGTTTATTTATTATAATTGTGAAATGTGTGTGAAATTGGCATTGAGTATCGATCTTTTCCTAGTATCGTGTATCAAGTTTGAAGCACTAGTGTACCAGTTATACCATTTTAATTTCATCATATATATAAAAAAAAAAAAAAAGATTAAATATTGCAATTCACTCCAAAGTTTTAATACATAAATGTACTTGAAATAGTGATCAGTCTGAAATGTATTAATACTTATTATGACATAAGAAATATCGTTGTTAATTGTGTCAAACTAATCTATAACAATCAAATTAATTAAATTATTTTATGGGTTGAAATAGCAGTTCCAGTGTTTCTGGCTCTGTCATCAAATGTTGCTAATATAATTGCTTTGGATCTCGTGCTATTAATGATTTATGGAATACACATTATGCATAAAAGCTAAATTGATTATGCTTTTTTGCAGGACTAAATTGTCATATCGACAAGTTCTGCTCCAGTAAGACTCATTTATATCTCAATTCTTTTAAATGTTTTCCTCACCAGCCTAGTTATATTTGTTTGCTTTATTCTTCTTCCATAGATCCATATTTTTGGATACCAGTCTCTGTGGAAAGTGAAGAGGAAATCTTGTCTGAAAAGGACATTCAAGCATTCGTAAGAACTCATTTGAATATTTCTGACCAGTTTGAATATTGGGTTTGTATAGCACAAAGAGTCAGAGTCAATAGAGTCAGTGGACTGCTCCTAATTCTGTCTGATTTAAACTGTTGCTAGAGATGCTTTACTCAGTGGAAAGGTTGTTTTAGCCCGATTTTGCAATGAGGAAGCAGATAAATACTATTCTACTCCTACTCTTACGTACTACTCTCCCACCAGCATTACCAGCCAAACTCTTAAACTCTGGTCAGATCTTGAGAATGAATGTATTTTTTTCAAGGAATTTTGAACAATTTAAACAACTTTAATGAAATAAATGCAAGACATGTTTAATGCTACAGGCAAGGCAAGTTTATTTGTAGAGCACAATTTGTGCACAAGGCAATTTAAAGTGCTTCACAGGAACAGGAAAACAATGCATTAAAATCACAAAGACATGACAGAAATGACAAAACAGTTTAAGACATAAAAGAGACGTGTGCAAATAAAATCCTTTCAGTCAAACACAGCTAAACAAAACTGCTTTTAGTTTAGATTTGAACATTGTCAGAGTAGAACCTGTCTCACATCTTCAGGCTTCAAGACTTAGTCCTGACTCTGGCACCAGCAGGAGGCCGGTCCATGTTTAGTCCTGACTCTGGCACCAGCAGGAGGCCGGTCCATGTTTAGTCCTGACTCTGGCACCAGCAGGAGGCCGGTCCATGTTTAGTCCTGACTCTGGCACCAGCAGGAGGCCGGTCCATGTTTAGTCCTGACTCTGGCACCAGCAGGAGGCCGGTCCATGTTTAGTCCTGACTCTGGCACCAGCAGGAGGCCGGTCCATGTTTAGTCCTGACTCTGGCACCAGCAGGAGGCCGGTCCATGTTTAGTCCTGACTCTGGCACCAGCAGGAGGCAGGTCCATGTTTAGTCCTGACTCTGGGCACCAGCAGGAGGCCGGTCCATGTTTAGTCCTGACTCTGGCACCAGCAGGAGGCCGGTCCATGTTTAGTCCTGACTCTGGCACCAGCAGGAGGCCGGTCCATGTTTAGTCCTGACTCTGGGCACCAGCAGGAGGCCGGTCCATGTTTAGTCCTGACTCTGGCACCAGGAGGAGGCCGGCCCATATTTAGTCCTGACTCTGGCACCAGCAGGAGGCCGGTCCATGTTTAGTCCTGACTCTGGCACCAGCAGGAGGCCGGTCCATGTTTAGTCCTGACTCTGGCACCAGCAGGAGGCCGGTCCATGTTTAGTCCTGACTCTGGCACCAGCAGGAGGCCGGTCCATGTTTAGTCCTGACTCTGGCACCAGCAGGAGGCCGGTCCATGTTTAGTCCTGACTCTGGCACCAGCAGGAGGCCGGTCCATGTTTAGTCCTGACTCTGGCACCAGCAGGAGGCCGGTCCATGTTTAGTCCTGACTCTGGCACCAGCAGGAGGCCGGTCCATGTTTAGTCCTGACTCTGGCACCAGCAGGAGGCCGGTCCATGTTTAGTCCTGACTCTGGCACCAGCAGGAGGCCGGTCCATGTTTAGTCCTGACTCTGGCACCAGCAGGAGGCCAGTCTATGTTTAGTCCTGACTCTGGCACCAGCAGGAGGCCGGTCTCTGAGGTCCTCAGAGTCCATGATGGTTCATATGGCACTAACATGTAGGGGTTGTACTTTGGTGCTAGGCCATGGAGAGCAAGCTCTTTAAAGCAAAGCTGCTTTAAAGTCTTTTCTCTGAGCCACAGAACTGTGCTTCCCAACACCTTTTGTCCCGAGTTTTACTCTGACATCTTCAAACTTGTGTAATATTGATTTATTATTGTTTATTCATCGCAATTCTAGTTTGTCAGTGATTATTATTACATTGTCTTATTTTAATTCTATTTATGTCTTCCATCCAAAAATATTCCCAAAGATGTAAAATATATTACAATGAAAATATTTTATTCAAATGCCATTCAATTCCACTTACCCCTTGGTTAGCGCTCTCGTACCTGATGGACCCTTTACCATTTGGTCTAAAGAATGTGACTTCTCGTCTTTCAGATATCCAGAGTCTTTACCTGTGAGGGCGAGGGGAAACGTGCAGCCAGTACTAGATCTGACTTTGATATATTTTGTCTCAACATCACTCATCTTCAGGTCAGTGTCAAAACCAGCTCCGAATGTCTCTCAATCACAATAAGACTGACAAATCTTCTGTCGTAGGTGAAGAATGTATCCTGTTCCATCAGAGAATACAAGAGGTAACACCACACCACATTGTATTTTAGTGCAATACATTATTAATTGATTACATTACATTACATTTATTACATTTATTTCTTTTATGGGCTATTCAATATTGGGCTATTGTCTGTGTTTTTAAATGTAGATTGCGTTTTCTTTTCTTAAACATCTCTTAAATGTGTAAATGTTTTAAAATGAGTGCGGTTATATTTTCACTTTGCCCCAGGTCACGCTGAAAAAGAGGTCTCGATCAGTATTAAAAACAAAGAGAAAAGGCAGCAGAAAAACGTATAGTTGCACGTATTTTAATTGAGTCAAGATTTTGTCATTACTAAATGTCAATGATTTGTTAGTTTGTTTGATTTGTTAAAGACATTTGATCTTTTTATATATGTAAAATGGCATTGATTAAAAGTCTGCATTGAAAGAAAACGTAGCATTTCGTACATTGTAGAAAAAGATATTGGGCCAATAGTCAATCAATTTCTTTCTTTCTTTTCCAGCCAAGCTCAATGCGGGATACTGCTGCAGCTCAGTTCTGTAGTATCTGTTTGCAAACTGCGACAGGCTGCGCTTTCTGCACTGCAGCAAACCACAGAAAGAGACCGTATGAAAGCCACTGTCACAGGGGCCGTGGAGAGAGTGGGTAAGGATAAAACGGATGAATATCATTATACGTGCAGTAAATAGTGGTCCGCTCCAAGCATTTCATTCTCCAAATAAAACCACCACCAAAGTTTCTATCAGGCTTGTACAGAATCAGTTTGAGTCTCATGGTTCGGGAGGATTTCTGCTATAAACAGAGGTAACGTCATTGGACATCCTCAGAACTGCCTGCTGCCTGCCCCCCCCCCCCCCCCCCCCCCCCGTAGCAGTTACAGAGGATTTCCCAGAATATATATACCGGTATATATATTTTAAAATGGAGGTTCAGCTGGTACCTTCAGTTCAAAGGTTTTAAGTCCAAAACAAAATAACTCTTTCCTTAGTGAGCAAAATGTAAATTATCTCAGTTTTGCTTTGCACTTTGGATCCCTTTTAACAGCTCTTTACTTTTTTATGTTCGCATCGAGCATGTTAAAGTATTTGTAGCGCTAAAACTATTTATCATTGAAACCCTGCACTCTCCATCTGCAAAACACATTTACCAACAGTAAATAAAGTATCTGCAATGACTTGAACGTACTGTGCTAATATTAAAATTACCTTACAAAAGACAATTTGTTATCTCGACCCAGTCACAGTTATGGAGAAACAAATGCAAATAAATTACCGGTATGTGGATACAAATTTGGTACACACACCCACTGACATGCAAATTTAAAAACCTTTTTTGTGGTTGGTTTATTTTCATTTTTAAAAAATATGTTTTTGCAATGTATTTACATATAATTGCACGATCTGGTCTTTACTAATCCATGATCTATTTTATGATTTTTCAGGTCAGAATGTTTGTGATGGCTTGGATCCCTCTAGTGGTGGCTTTGTGACTTGCTCGTCCAGTTTGTTATTGGAGGAAATGTGTCTATCGAGGAGTCAAGAATCAGAGTCAGAATCAGACACTCTGACTTGGTAATTCTTAGTTTAGACAGCAAAATTCCCAACGTTTTCTTTATTTTTTTTATTAATTGTAATTTCCTTCTACTAGTAAAATACTGGCGCCAAAATACGTCTTGAATAAAACGATTACAACAGACGTTTGCCCAAGTGAGCACTGATTTTATTACACTACAATGTCCTTTATTAAAAACGTACTACATCTTTCCTTTAGTGATCAATACAATATTATCAACAAGTCATACAATCATTTACAACTGAATCCTATGTCATATACCCGCTGCTTTTAGCGGTTGAATCTTATGTTTAACACCATATTAATCCTATTCTTAATTGAAAATCCTGCAGCATCAAATGTCATAAATTGCAATAGATATTTTTTGTTTTGTTTCAGATGAAGAGACACATTTTTGTAACTGTAAATCTTTTTGCGAGGAACAAAGTAAGGCAGTCACGCATTTCTATCACACACAGTTAAAGATGTATTTTTTTTACCGCTAATGTTACTTATACTGTTTTTAGATCATTTCTATGCTCAAAAGTTGGATGTTACCAATATTAACAATGATACAAAATTCCTCCCAAAACTGGTATGTCTGGAATATAAATATTTCTCTGACTTCATGTTAATATTGAGTTTACAGTAACTGACTATTTTGTTTAACGTGTAGCTGAAACACCTACTGAACTGTGGAGACAAACAAAAGTAACTTAATAATTCATTGTCCGCTTATGATATGATTATTGTTTTGTATAACACTTTATTTTTTCTTGCAGCTCACAGTGCAACAACCCTTTCAATATCCCAAACCACAGTCTCAAGGTGAGTAAAACATTAATTTACCTTCAATGACGATCTCTACTGAGTCATTATGTTTTTATTTTTGCTTTTCTCTAGAAAACATGTGTCAACTGCCAAAAGATAAATGGAAGGTAAAATCAACACATTCACACATACCATATTGTTATATGTAAGAGCCAAATGATGAAACATGTTTAATGCTCTGTCTATGCAGTTCTTATAGTTGTATGGTGCTCCTGGAAATGAAAAAAACAATCACAGACTGCTCAGACATCACAGATCTACAGACACTCATAAATAATGCTGGAGGAGTGACAACAAAGGGCTCTCTAACTCCTATGGGTAATTATGTACTTCAAAAAACAATGTGCATACTTACATTTTTTATGTTATGCAGAATTTTAGTAATAATGTGTTTTTCTTTCTCAGTGGTGTGTGGGGATTATGACAAAACAAAAACTTTGTTGACTTCCGATCTGACATGGTTCACAAGCAACCTGAATAAATCTGACATATGTGACGGGAGCCAAACTCACCTCAAATGGTAATTGTATATGATATAAATATATATTTTTTAATATTAGCACTTCATTATAAGTACTATTCTACTCAAATGTATGAATTAAAACCACCAATAACGCCTTCAGTAATAGGACAGTCATATTTGAAACAGGTGAATGTAGTATTTTAAACTTGAATATTAATAGTTTATCCTTTAACATTTAGGGATAGCCAATCATTGAACCAATCAAACGTTTTGTATAGTACTTTGCCATAGCAACAACTGAACAACTTCTGTGACTGCAGTAAAAGAACTAAAAGCAAGAAAAAAATTCAAAAGAACTTAAAATACAATAAGCAAAAAAAACAAAAAACCCGTAAGATTGAAAAAATAGTAACTTGAATAGTATAAAGAATAATAAAAATGATAAGGAGTGCTGCGTAGGTAGATATGTGCCCAGAAAATAGATTTTAAAGATCATGTAAATGTTAAATATTCTCAAAGACAAAAATCCAAGTCATTAAAAAGTCTTTATTACATTATGGTTTTTTACATAAAATACTTACAAACACCTTGGTTTTATGTCTTTGAGGGTATTAAACATAAATTATGCTACTATTTCTTTTACCCAAATAGACTAAGCTGTTTTTTCGTGACTTACAGTTTCTTAAATGCTATGTTTTTTTGTTTTTCCAGTGCCTCCAATGAAAAACTCGCTGTGCTTTTATATGACCCCTGTCAATCAGATCCAACCATAACTTCACCCTCAAAAACCACCACCAGGGCTCCATCAACAACTTCTACTACTACCACTACTCAACCTACCGCTAAAACTACCCAAGCTATTTCAACTACTACTACTCCTACTACTACTACTACTACTACTACCACCACTCAACCTACCGCTAAAACTACCCAAGCTATTTCAACTACTACTACTCCTACTACTACTACTACTACTACTACCACCACTCAACCTACCGCTAAAACTACCCAAGCTATTTCAACTACTACTACTCCTACTACTACTACTACTACTACTACCACTACTCAACCTACCGCTAAAACTACCCAAGCTATTTCAACTACTACTACTCCTACTACTACTACTACTACTACTACCACCACTCAACCTACCGCTAAAACTACCCAAGCTATTTCTACTACTACTGCTACTACTTCTACTCCTACTACTACTACTGCAGCTGGAAGTACAACACCCAAGCAAGCTAGTGTACAAACATTAGTAACCACGCCTTATACTACTTTACTTAACATTACAAACAGCCTTACCCTTAATACTAAAGTAACAACGCAACACAGTTCTACACAGCCTGAAGCAACAACATCTAAAAGTGCAAACACAATATCTGTCACTACTTTGGAAATAACTAGTACTGAGACATCACAGGACAATAAAGCGACTTTGACCAAAAGTCAAACAAAACTTGAGACTACTGCCAAAACCAAATCATCGACAAAGGAAGTTCGCAGTCCAACCACAGCTAGCACAGTTGATAAAACGACAACTTTACCGATCTCAAGTGACAACACAACCGCTTCCAAGGAAACTCGGAGTTCGAGGCCAATCTCAACGACAGCTAGCACGGTGGATCATACAACTACTGGTAATTCAATAGATACTAAAACAAACAGTACTATATTAAATAATACCACTAAAGCTACAATTCCCAATGCAAATGAAACTACTACGGCTAATAGTGTGGACAATACAGATAACGTTAGCAGAACAACCAATCAAATTGAAACCGCTGCAGGAAGTATCAGACCAGCGACAAACAATACTACAGCTAATATTTCCACTATTAGCAATACATTTCCTACCAGGGCTACAGCTGAAACAGTTGACACTACTACAATCAAAGAAAGTGCACTTAGCAACACAACATCTAATGAGTTTTCTAATTCAACTTTAGCTAACAGTGTGGAGACAATGTCAACCAATGTAACAACAGCTAGCACGCTGGATCATACCAGTGCTAATTCAATAAACAGGGCAACAGCAAGTGCTATATTGGTCAAAACCACTAAAGTTCCAACAACTAGCGCTACAATTCTTAAAACAAATGAAGCTACTACAGCTAATAAAAATACGGGCAATACAGATAACGTTAGAAGAACAACCAATCCAATTGAAACCGCTGCAGGAAGGATCAGACCAGAGACAAACAACACTACAGCTAATATTTCCACTATTAGCAAAACTTTTCCTACCAGGGCTACAGCTGAAACAGTTGACACTACTACAATCAAAGAAAGTGCACCTAGCAACACAACATCTAATGAGTTTTCTAATTCAACTTTAGCTAACAGTGCGGAGACGACATCAACCGATGTAACAACAGCTAGCACGCTGGATCATACCAGTGCTAATTCGATAAACAGGGCAACAGCAAGTGTGACAACTGCTATATTGGTCAAAACCACTAAAGTTACAACAACTAGCGCTACAATTCTCAAAACAAATGAAGCTACTACAGCTAATAAAAATATGGACAACACAGATAACGTTAGCAGAACAACCAATCCAATTGAAACCACTGCAGCAAGTATCAGACCAGAGACAAATAACACTACAGCTACAGACACTACTACAATCAAAGAAAGTGTTCCTAGCAACACAGCATCTAATGGGTTTTCTAATTCAACTTTAGCTAACAGTGTGGGGAAAACATCAACCAATGCAAGTCATACCTCTACTATTGCAAATACAGTGGAAAACACAAGTGATGTTAAAATAGCGGAAGAAACAACTATGCCCAATACAATTTACACTAGTACTGCAGCTACCATTACCAGCAACACACATAATAAAGCTAATATTACAAGCAGCACTTCAAATTACACTACTACGGTTGCCAACATATTGAATGAAACCACTGAAATTAGCACTGCAACAACAGCTACTATGGTTGACAATGCAACAGCCAAGACATATCAGACAAGTTCAAGTCAGACAATGGTAAATGTTACTTCAACCAGCGACACTACCAATGCTCTTAATGTAATATCTACAGTTGAAACTACAGCTAAAACCTTAAGCACTCGTTCAACCATTAAGACTACGCCAACACCATTCTCAAGTACTGACAGCCAACCAAGCACTACGTTCACAAATATAACAAACTTCAATGAAACAACAAAAGATACAACTACACCAGTACTCTACAGCGCGTCAACACAGCAAACAACTAATGTTGAAGCAACAACGCTATCAGAAAGCATCAAAACATCAGTACCAGGCGCACCAGCCACTAATAAAACAAACGCAAATGATACTTTAAGGAGTATTATTCCACAGAATAAGACTGGGGTTAATACAACAACTTTAGCATCTCCAATAACTTCAACTTCAAACCTTGATACAACAAATACAAGTTTACCAAGTACTATAACTGACAAAACTACCACGAAAGCTGTTAATGCATTGGTTAGTGAGGCGACTACTTTTGCGACCACCAAAGTAACCGAGGACAATGCAACCACAACCCAAACAAGTACACCTAAACAGACAACAAAATATACAACCACTTCAGTACCATACAGCGCTGCAACACAGCAAATGGCTGTGACATCATTATCAGAAAGCACCAAAACAACTACAGGCACAACTCGGCAAGCTTCTTCTCATCAAACTACAGCCGAAGCAATTAAACATGTCAATCAAACTACAACGCACAATGTAACAACGCCAACAACACCTGTACCTACTTCTAAAGGTAGTTTAGTGGACAGTCAAACTACAATTGGGAACGTTTCCATGACAAATTCTCCCACACCAAGTCCAATAACCGTATCGATCGTCACCCCAAATACCACGCATACACAACGTAGTACTTTAGCTAGTTCAACAGTGTCGTCAACAAGCACAGTGAAGTACAATGTAACTACCGGTATTGCAAACCTTACTACAACCACGTCAATACCAGCTGTCTCAGTAGTGTACAACGCAACAACTAGTGGAGACAAAACTCTAGATAATGCTACGCTAGGCACTGTAACTACACCGTATACTTCAGTTTACAATGCAACTAAAGGTAAACATGAAACAAATACTACTACTGCAACAATGTCTTATATTACTACTACTACTACTACTACTGCTACAACAACTAACACAACTAACACAACTACATTTACACCAATAACAAATCATACAACAGGGTACAAAGTGACAAAAGCTCTTTACAATAAGACCAGGAAGTACAACGTCTCTACCACAAGCGTACCACTACTGAACACAACCATGCCAAGCCATTTCACCACAGTAGATGTTAAAAATACTTCTTCAATTCATACTACAGCTACTACTTCAGTTCACAACACACCAGGAATGACATCAACTCCACTGATAGACACCACAGCGTCAACGCAAGCTAGCGTTGTACCGCAAAGTACAACTCGAGCTACAACTGCATCGCCGGCACTCAACTTTACCACAAATTTGAGCACCCCTAGCATGAAGAATATGACAATGAATGCAATCTTGAAAGGTACCACTAGCTCTCCAAGTAGCCCTGCCCCAACTAGCAGCGAAACTATTGCAAGCACCACTGACAATACAACAACAAGCACGGCCAAACCACAAGTAACAACAGTAGAGGTCAGTACTCCCGCAGCAGTCCTACCCTCTCAATCTACTACGATACCGACTACAAATACAGTTGCTGCTGCTACTACGGGCCCTCAACAAACAAAGGAAAGCACTAGCACTACTACTACCATTACTACTGAAACTTCCAGAACAAGTCGTCAGACCTCCACAACTCTTGGCACAACAGATCCGGGTAAGTAGTGAAGTCAGTGATCGTCAATGTGAAATAGGTTCGTTTAGGGTAAAATTGCCTGAATATAACAAGCATTTTACCGTATTTTCTGGACTATAAGTCACACCAGCCAAAAAATGCATCATAGAGAAGAAAGAAACATAAATAAGTTGCACTGGAGTATGAAATGTGGTTGCAAGTGTGAAAATAACAAATAATATCACATATAAGTCGCTTCGGACTATAAGTATATAAGTATAAATATAAGTAAAAGTGGCACCCCGGCCAAAACTATGAAAAAAGGTGTGGCTTATAGTCCGGAAAATACAATAGTTGTATTGGTAGACAGAAAGTAGGGTAGACATAATGCAATGGTTCATCCAGGCTGCAATTTCAATATCTTATTAGATTAGATTTTTTTTTTTTTTATATATATAGTAGAATTTACCTATTATTAGTGCATAATTTTACATTTTTTTGTTGTAAACCGCAGTAATAAATAAAAATAAAAATAAATAAACTTGATGTTATTGCTTTGCCTGGAATATTTCACGGTTTCTTGCACCGGTAGCATTATAGTTAACATTAAATCTATCGACCTGCCCATCGATCACTTAATAAATAATGCACAGGGCCAGTTTGTCTTTTACAAGTCCATTTTTCTCACCAAGATACTGGATTCGTTCCCACGTCCACAGCAGCACAAACCACAAAATCCCAACAAGAACTGGAGCAGGAGGCCAATAACCTGCTCTCTCAAACTAAGGATGTATCTCAACTCAACGCTTCGCAGGTAGAGCCTTGCATAGTACAATGAATACTGAACAATACTTTGAGCTATTTATTCGAACGGATGAATCACTGACTTGAAATATGCTGCAGCGAGTAGATATCGACTGCAGTATATTTTGGATGTAAATGTATGTAAACTTATTCATGGCTTGATATTGCAGGTGTCGAAGTTAGTGGGGCAGCTGGAAAGTCTCTTGGACGGCCCCTCTGTTTCTAAGGCTGTGGCGGAAAAGGCTATAAATATAATCAGCAACCTTATGGAAGGAGATGCAAAGGCGCTCTCTGCATCTGCGAATAGGTTTGAAGCAGAATTCAAGAATAAAACTCACCAAAACTGCTCAACACAAGCTAATTAGAAATATTATTTCTAATTAGCTTGTGTTGAGCAGTTTTGGTGAGTTTAAGTCTGATTAGTGACTAGATTTATTGACTACATTTGTTCCAACATATATTTGACTTTCAATATCTTATTTCAAACTATATTTTACACTATTGGAGTTGGATTTTTTATTTATTTTTTACTTGAGATGAAATTATTTCCAAGTATGGATGTCACTATATTAAATTTAATGTTACGATTATTGAGAGGAAGAAAACACCACGATTTATTCACGATTGAGATCACAACCAAACAACAGTGAAATCTTTCATTTCTTCCCTCGTCGAACACTTTACCGTTAATCAAGTTTGTGACCTATCAAATAAATTGAAGTGATAATGCAATATGCTGGGTTTATAAATGTAATATTGTTTTAGGTTGGTTCGCCTGGTGGATAATCTGGGTCTGAAGTTGGAAGTCACTGGTGAAAATGAAATCCTTTCGTCCACGTCTCTGGTTTTGGCGGTTCAGACTGTGGACGCGAGCAGGTTTTCTACAACCACCGCCAATATCTTCAACACTAATAATGTCCAGGTTTGTTATATTTTAAAACGAAAACTAACAATATGAATAACTAACAATATGACTATGAATGTGAAATAGAAACTGTAGAAATAGTAGTTTAGCCAGTGCTCCTTTATCACACTCTACTTGCCATTGCTATCTTATTTGGAATCCTGAAATTTGTGCTTATACATTTTACTGTAGTTGAAAAGTAAAATATATATATATATATATATTCTACTATGACCAAATATCCTGTTTTATATACAGTACAACAAAATTACTACTGTTGTTTTCTTTTCATGTTTTATCATGATATTACTACTAGTATCATAGAAAAGGAGTCATTTGTAGTCATCTGGACACTGTTTTGAAATGTCTTCCATCTGAAAGTCATTCTCAATCAGAATTGTTATGGTACTTTGAGCTGCGTAAACGTATTGTTCATCCCTTTGTTTACACTGCCTTAGTTTCACCTGAAAATAATCTGTTTTGTTCCCCCAATAAATCCCTATAATGCTCCAGAAACGGCTCCATCATCACTGATGAGGAGCTGATTAGCATATGAATGGCTTGTTTTCTCTCCTGACCATGGTTCAATACACTGTTTACCACGGCTAGATTGAATCTAAAACCACCATTTCTGTTTTGAACAAAACTGGCCTCATTTATGCCTCTTCTTTGTTGATAGTGCAGGTGGGATACCCACAGGCTGAGAGCACATTCTGGACATGTTGTTCCTCCATCTTCTTACCCTCTGCGCTGGTGGGCACTTCTTGGGCTCTGTGTTGTAATGCTCGATGTGTTTTTTTATTGCTTCCAGATTAATGGACGCAGAAGCAGATCGACTGGAGCTCCTTTAGGCTCTGTGTTTTTACCTGTGTCTCTCACTGAAGGCCTGAGTCCAGAGGAACAGCACTGGGCCAGCAGAGTCCAGTTCACCTTCTACACCAAGAGCACACTTTTCATGGTACTTATATAATACATAGTTAAAACAGAACTATGTAACGTCTCTGATAGAGGGTCCACCACCAAGATCTAAGACGTTTTCCATGGCAGTTTTTTGTTAACCATGCAGTACTGGTACATGTCTGTAACTTGCAAAATTGGGTACCACTAATAATAACTATACCTTAATTGGACTTAACAAAGCATGAACAAAGACTTAATTCATAGTAAACATAATGTATTAAGCATGCTGCAGGGTTAGTTAAGTGATTACTAATCCTGAATGACTCATAATGACTCATGAATAAACCACGACTTAAGGCAGGAATAAGTGTAGTTATTAAAACGTGTTACCAATATTTGCATCAAATTATAAATTATAACAAATTATAAAGGATAAAGAGAACAAAAATATTAAATGTAAGTGTTGAATTCTACAAATGATCACCTTTATCACAATAACATTTTCATGGAGACAAGCAAGTGGCCGACCCTCCACCAGAAAAGCTGCTTAGTGCACCTTTAATGAGAAGTTTGTATAACATTTTTTGTTTCATATTTTTGTAGGATAAAACTGTAAATAACCAAACTGTGGTCAGTCCAGTTCTGGCCTCCAGTGTGGCCAATGTGTCCATAAGCAGCCTCAAAGAAGACATTGAATTCACCATAAGAAACATCAACCCCATGACAGTAGGCTACAGTCATGTCAATGCCTTGTGTAGGAAAAACATAATACATTCAATATACGCTATGTTCACCTGTGTTTGTAGATGAACCACTCCACCTTATGCGCGTTTTGGGACTTCACAGAAAATGGTGAGTAAAGAAAAAAAATTAAAATGGCAATACACAAGGCAATTCAAAGTGCTTCACACAACAGGAAAAATGCATTAAAATCACAAAGAAATTACAGAAACAGAAATACAATAAAATTAACTAAATAAAAAAAACACCTAGCCACATAGGATAACGTTTTTGACAGTATATAGAGTAAATAGAGTTTCTTAATGTCTTATAATTCAGTTCATTCCAAATGTATTCCATTTTGTCCACCATCTGATAAAAAGTATCTACCATCTTATCTAACCCACTTATTTTCAGTCAAATCAAACATTCTGTGATGAATCAGGGTCAGTTTGTACTTTATTACAATGTTCTGTGAAATTAGCTTCAGCTTTGACCAAATTGTCAAAACACAGCAAATTCAGTCCAAACCTTCCAACAGCAGCTTTACTCCTCCTTATATTTACCAAAATCAATCTGATTTTCTGTAATTGTTTGTACTCCAGAGGGTTCCGAAACAGCTTCAGTTTGAATTGGGGCTCATTTTAGCCGGGCGTTTTATTGAAAATAGACCAGAATGATATATTAAGTAACAAACTGGAGCACTTCTTCCACCGACGTGTTTTTAAATGTGTGTTTGTAGGTGGTGATGGAGGCTGGAACAACGCAGGCTGCTTTGTCATCAGAGCTACAGCTGAAGATACAACGTGCAGCTGCAACCACCTCACGTCCTTCGCAGTTCTCCTGGTACAAATTACAATAGTTTAATTATCTAATCCAATCGAATACATTTAATACACCGGAATGCACTTCCCTCGCCAGGATTTGTCTAGAGAGGGAATAATGGACCGTAAGCAGGCGCAGATCCTCTCTTTCATCACGTACATCGGCTGCGGAGTCTCGGTCTTGTTCCTGTCGGTCACAATTCTCACATACCTGTCATTCGAGTAAGAATCTGGTAGTTTTGTCTCGAAAATGAAGTACAGAACATTTAGCATGATGAGAAACAGCATTGCCAGTGGAATAGATGTTGATCATTGCTTTTGCTGGTCTGTCAAATGCTACTTGTTGCTTGTCTTGCCAGTTACAATGAGATATATTTTTTATTATTATTGAGATATATTTTTATTTATATTGAGATATAGTTTTTATTATTATTGAGGTGTATTATTATTAATATATAATTTCATGTTTTTAAAATGTATTTTATTTATTTTATTTATTTTATTTATTTTATTTATTTTATTTATTTTATTTATTTTGTTTATTTTGTTTATTTTGTTTATTTTGTTTATTTTATTTATGCAGTTGCAAGTGTAAAAATAACAAATAATATCACATAAAAGTCACTCCGGAGTATAAGTATATAAGTATAAATATAAGTATAAGTCGCACCCCGGTCAAAACTATGAAAAAAGGTGTGACTTATAGTCCGGAAAATACGGTATTTTTGATTATGCCCACTTGCATTTGCGGTGGCTCATAAATATGTGTAAGTGCATAATAAATATGAATGTGAACTGTATCTTCCAGAAAACTACTGCGGGACATTCCAGCCAAGATCCTGGTCCAGCTCTGCATTGCTCTGCTTCTTCTCAACCTGGTGTTCATGTTGGACGGCTGGTTGGCGGGCTTTAGCGTGAATGGACTCTGCATTAGCACCGCCTTCTTCCTGCACTACTTCCTGTTGGCGTCGTTCACGTGGGCGGGGCTTGAGGCTCTGCACATGTACCTCAGCATCGTCCGCGTGTTCACTCCATACCTCAGCAAATACATGATGAAGTTCTCCATTATGGGCTGGGGTGAGTAAGTCAGGAAATGCCATGGATGTATGTGAAATGCACGTGTCCATGAACGTCCCTCAGTGAAGTGAAGTTATATGAAAAGTTATTATTTATTATCATTTATTCATTATTATACAGCGCAAGAAGCTAAGTTATCCTCGTTTTTTATCTACTGTTACTGAAATATCATGCAAATTCTGATGATGTTCTGGTTGGGACACATACCGTTAAAGCTTTACCTACAAATCCAAGGTTGTCTTTGTATTTATTTTAGTTCGTATTAGTTCTTAATTGGCGAAACGTTGCTATTTTATGATGCCATTTGTTTCACGTTCCACATCAAATCTTCGCCAAGTTTTGTAACTAGCATTAATTCGAAATGTCTGCCACCATCATCCATGTTGTAAATAGCTGCACATTGTTTCCACAGGTATTCCTCTGATTGTGGTCATCATTATAATTGCAGTGGACAAAAACAACTATGGGCTGGTCTCATATGGAAAATACACAGATGGCACGACAGATGACTTGTAAGTTGTTGTTTTTACTGCCTTTTAATTTCGCTGACAAAAACCTTTCTTTTTAATTTGTTTATTTGTCTATTGTGATGCTAATTAATCCTTTCTTGTTGCGTTATGCACTTTCAATGACTTTGTTCGCGAGTAGTGCCGTACTGATGAACGGGCCTTGCCTCGTTCACAAAGGACATGACTTTGTCAGTTTTTTCCCTTCTTTACAAAGTCCATTTTAAGGTCAAATCTACTGAATTACGTTTAAATGCAATCGGATCGACATCTAGAGCGGCGATTTTCATTATGTTTTCAATCAAACACAGAATATACTGCATAAATTCTACAAAAATACAGCCAATTTGCACAAAATGTCCATAGATGAAAGTAAATGAGGCTATTGAAATGCTAATAATCATGTTTTTATGTTTTTTTTTGTTTCAATCCTTGTAGCTGTTGGCTGCGTAACGACTTGGCCTTCTACATTGGGGTTTTGGCCTACTTCCTCCTGATCTTCACCTTCTGCCTGATCATATTTGTGGTGGTGCTGGTCCAACTGGCCCGGATCAAGCGGCAGAACCCCCAGAACAAGTCTCCGAACCGGGGCGTGCTGGCCGACCTCCGCAGCATCTCCGGGCTGGTCATCCTCCTGGGGTTCACTTGGGGCTTCGCTCTGTTCGCCTGGGGGCCGCTCTACCTGCCCTTTGTCTACCTGTTTTCCATCTTCAACTCTCTGCAAGGTCAGCGCACTTGACGGAACGCTCCAAGAAGGGATATGTGGGGCAAAAATGAACCGTTTGAGCTTTTAACGTTAACTTTTAAAGGTGCGATATGCGTGTCTTCATGGAGGTGTTATTGCGTGATATTAAACTGATCTGTCTTCCATTTACATAGGTGTTTTATTGCTTAAAAATACACTGTAAAGCATTGATTCTTACTGTAAATATGTGGCAAAAGAAAATACGCCATCATGGAAACAAGCAGGTGGCAAAGTCTTCACCAGAAATATGACACAATGCATTTTCACTATTTAAATGATCTTTTTTAACAATATTTCTCATGTTGGTGCACAACAAACCACTTTTTATGGCATTTTAAGGGTTTCAAATATTTCAAAAATGCATAACTTTGCATGGTATGTCCCAGTTTTCCAACTAAATCTCATTCTAACTAATCATCTAATCATCTTGCAGGTTTCTTTGTCTTTGTGTTGCACTGCGCTGTAAAGGAGAACGTGCAGAGACAGTGGAGGATGTATTTGTGCTGCGGCAAACTGAGACTGCCTGAAAACTCAGGTGTGACCTTCAAACTAAGATATCGTTTATCTTGTGCCGCTTTCTTCTTGTTCTTCTTCTTCTCCTTCTTGTTCTTCTCCTTCTTCTTCTTCTCCTCCTCCTCCTTCTTCGTCTTCTCCTCCTTCTTCTTCTCCTGCTTCTTGTGCTTCTTCTCCTTCTTTTTCTTCTTCTTCTTCTCCTCCTCCTTCTTCTTCTTCTCCTTCTTCGTCTCTCCTTCTTCTTCTCCTTCTTCGTCTTCTCCTCCTCCTTCTTCTCCTCCTCCTTCTTCTCCTCCTCCTTCTTCTCCTTCTTTGTCTTCTCCTCCTCCTCCTTCTTCTCCTTCTTCCTCTTCTCCTTCTTCTTCTCCTCCTCCTTCTTTCTCTTCTTTTTCTTCTTTTTCGTTCTTTTTCTTCTTCTTTTCCTTCCCCTTCTTCTTCTCATTTTCCTTCTTCCTCTTTTTCTCCTCCTCCTCCTCCTCCTCCTCCTCCTGATTTTGTTGTGAATGAAACACGATTGTAAAACAGACCTTGAAGCTTTGTTGATGTGGTGCAACATAAAACAAGGAGTAATAATTGTATAGTAATGGTTAAAAGAAAAAGAGGACATGGGTGAAATAAGTGACTGAATAAACACATCTAACTGCATTAGGATGGAGTGGAACGGCGACGCACAACCACATGAAAACCTCCCTCTCCACGATGTCGACGTCTGGCGCTCGCCTCGCCTCCAGCAGCGCCTCGGTCGTCAGCGAGACCAACAGCAGCGGTAAAACACAATATGTTTTGGATTTATGACATTAAAAACAGTCAGATTGGCAAACTGGAGTTGAATGAAATGAAAACGTTTGAATCATTCTCCCCTGAACCACACACTACAACCAGGGCTGTGGGTGATATATAAAATAGACAAATATCTTACTCCAAAGCCTGAATTCTGCACCACATGTTTTACTGACAATAGTTTGGCTGCAGACCTTTTGATTCAAAAACCCGAAGCATATCATTGACCCAAACTCGATTAAATCTGAGTAAATATAACCAGACCTGAACGGCTTAATTTTGTCTTTCAGGCTCGGTTTACGCAGACAGTGGTATTTCTGATGGTTCCAACTGCGATGTTGTTATGAATGAGATCCACAGACGTAACATGGCTCTACAGGGGCCCCACTGACGTCTGCAGCTACTACAGAGGGACACGCCCGCTCCTTCAAACTTGACAGTATTTAACAGAAAGACAACTTGGCGATGGGACGGACAAATGTAAATATGGTTTCAATAACGAGTTCTTTTGAAGCTTAAAATAGCAAGAGTTAGAAAAGCGTGGCGACAGAGCGAATCCGCCAGAAGGAGAAAGTTAAATAGTGCTTCTTTATATATTTTTTGCAAAAATACTTGAAAACCATAAGAAAGACTGAAATTAAATGTTATTATCCTAATAATTTATGACGTGTGCACGTAGTGCATTAAGAGTAACATGTCTTATTTTAACGGCACTGTTTGTATTGAGCTTTAATGTTTTATAGTGGTAGTTTATTTTGCACTGTTTAGAGATTTAGATTTTTTTTTTAGTGAAATATCTATTGAACTAATGTGCATTCATTAAGTTAGTGTTTTTGTGTGAACAATGCTGTTACTTTGTGTCAGTGGGAAAGTCCACTAGATCCAACTATGTAAATCGGGGAGTGTTATATTTTCAATATACATATATATTTTAAACTGTTTTACATTTCAGTGTTCAAATATTTAGATATAGATTGGGTCATATCTGACAAATTGTAATGTAATTAAAAAAAACATTTGTAATAATGTTTGTTTTATTTGGCCTATAACTAAAACACACTAACATGTTTAATGACTTAAACAAATGTTAATCCAACATAATCCTGACATGTGATGTTACATTCAGTGTGATTTTCAAAAACAACTATTTAAATTGCAAAAAAAGAAAATAAAGTTTGTGAAAATGTTGCTGTGAGAAGTCCCTCCAAAGAGCCTCGGCCCCTGAGTTGCAGCCCAGATAAACCCTCGTGTAACGGCCCCTGAGCTGCAGCCCAGATAAACCCTCGTGTAACGGCCCCTGAGCTGCAGCTCAGATAAACCCTCGTGTAACGGCCCCTGAGCTGCAGCCCAGATAAACCCTCGTGTAACGGCCCCTGAGCTGCAGCCCAGATAAACCCTCGTGTAACGGCCCCTGAGCTGCAGCCCAGATAAACCCTCGTGTAACGGCCCCTGAGCTGCAGCCCAGATAAACCCTCGTGTAACGGCCCCTGAGCTGCAGCTCAGATAAACCCTCGTGTAACGGCCCCTGAGCTGCAGCCCAGATAAACCCTCGTGTAACGGCCCCTGAGCTGCAGCCCAGATAAACCCTCGTGTAACGGCCCCTGAGCTGCAGCCCAGATAAACCCTCGTGTAACGGCCCCTGAGCTGCAGCCCAGATAAACCCTCGTGTAACGGCCCCTGAGCTGCAGCCCAGATAAACCCTCGTGTAACGGCCCCTGAGCTGCAGCTCAGATAAACCCTCGTGTAACGGCCCCTGAGCTGCAGCCCAGATAAACCCTCGTGTAACGGCCCCTGAGCTGCAGCCCAGATAAACCCTCGTGTAACGGCCCCTGAGCTGCAGCCCAGATAAACCCTCGTGTAACGGCCCCTGAGCTGCAGCCCAGATAAACCCTCGTGTAACGGCCCCTGAGCTGCAGTCCAGATAAACCCTCGTGTAACGGCCCCTGAGCTGCAGCCCAGATAAACCCTCGTGTAACGGCCCCTGAGCTGCAGCCCAGATAAACCCTCGTGTAACGGCCCCTGAGCTGCAGCCCAGATAAACCCTCGTGTAACGGCCCCTGAGCTGCAGCCCAGATAAACCCTCGTGTAACGGCCCCTGAGCTGCAGCCCAGATAAACCCTCGTGTAACGGCCCCTGAGCTGCAGCCCAGATAAACCCTCGTGTAACGGCCCCTGAGCTGCAGTCCAGATAAACCCTCGTGTAACGGCCCCTGAGCTGCAGCCCAGATAAACCCTCGTGTAACGGCCCCTGAGCTGCAGCCCAGATAAACCCTCGTGTAACGGCCCCTGAGCTGCAGCCCAGATAAACCCTCGTGTAACGGCCCCTGAGCTGCAGCCCAGATAAACCCTCGTGTAACGGCCCCTGAGCTGCAGCCCAGATAAACCCTCGTGTAACGGCCCCTGAGCTGCAGCCCAGATAAACCCTCGTGTAACGGCCCAGCTCTGCAGAAATGCTCTTTTTAAATCAAACACATTTGGTCTCAAATTCCTGTTTAGACAAAGTAGGAAATAAAACTTGAACTAAAAGTTGACATTTTGTTTTGGTCCTTTTTGATTCATAATCAGATGATGGAAAGATGCTACTTTCATGCAATTATAACATAATTACCTTAAGTCCAAATTAGCTACATGTTGTAGTTTGATATAGATTAATTCTGTCTGAGTCTGAATCGTGACTAAATAAATCCTGTTTTGTGTGTTTAACAATCTTCCAGCAGAGGTCAGTGTTGCACATCTAGAATTGGAAATGGCCTAAAGCCCATCTCCCACGCCTTTTATTAACCAAGAGATTGCATATTATTTAAATGATAAAAGAAGAATGTTATTGGCCAGTATAAGCAGTTAACATTCATCATGACAAGATTAAAATGCACTTGTTTGAACTGCAGCCTTTCTTAAGTTTCAATCTATCCTGCTGAAAATGCTTTAACCAGCAGCTTTACAGAGTTTCCAAACCTGGAAACTTAAACAAGGAAAAGATAAATCTAGGCTAATTTATGGGTCAACTGCCAGTAAGTTTTCCATTGGGCTCCATATTCTGGATCACACCAGTACAGCTACACTCTGTTTTGAGCAGAAATAAAGTCATTTTAGCAAGGTAAACCCCAGCCTCCTTTTTCTTTTGATCATTGTAGAGTTTTATATTGGATTTGAGGTTCATGCCTTGCCACACAAATCTTGAGATTGTTTTATTCCACTCATCAAACAGCTGGTTGGGGATGGAAATCAGAACGGTCAAAACAAAAAAAATGTATAGTTTCCATCCTTTGACTTAAGTATGAAAGTAAATTTTTCAAGGTCTTTCTTTATAATGGAGAAAACAGTAACGTTTTTTTTTTCTAAGATTATTGATTGTTCTTTATGGAGGACCACACATAAATATTTCTGGGTTCCATTCTTTCTAAAGGATAGTGGGGGTCGCCAGTAAGAGAGTAAGTTTTTTTGTACGTTAAATTTGTATCCAAACATTGGACCAATACCATGAAGGAAATTCATCACATTGGGTATGAAATGTCTGGTTTGATTAAATATGGTAAGACATCATCTGCATAGCAGGAATTTCTTTGTTTTTTATGCTTCCGTCCCTTCAATTGAGATACCATCGATTGTCTAATATATTGGGCCAATGGTTCCAAGTACAAAGTGAACAAAATGGGGGACCAAGCACAACCCTGCCTTACCCCTTTCTCCAAATCAGTCTGTCAAGTTACCGTTAATTTTGAATCTTGATTTTGGGCCATCGTAAAGATCCTTAAAGGCGGTATGGACGATTTTTCGGCGATTTGAGAACGCAGGTGGAAGTGCGCATGCGCACTCCCCCGTGTGGACTGATACAACACACACGTGCGTTTGTTTATTAGCGCAACAGAGCGCATCGCATCTCTCGTCTCCCGTGGATTTCTGTCCACTTCTGAGTCAGCTCGAACTGTCTTTCTCCATCTTCATTTTGCCCCGTACACTGAGGGAACTATATTATGATAGATCCATGCGCTTAGCCACGCGGAAACGTGGGGACGAACCGCACGCGGCTGCAGGTGAGCGGTAGGTGCGTTTTATGATTGATACGTGGCAGGACAAATGATTTATCCACGCCACGAGGAAATATGATTAAAAAAAAATCGTCCATACCACCTTTTAATATTTTTTATTATTAAATCATCTATTTGAAATTTGGTGAGCACTTTAAATTAAAAAAAAGCCCAGCTAACAGAATCAAAACCTTTTACAGCATCCAGACTTATTACAGCTTTGTTTCGTTGTTCTTGTACTGTAAGTATGCACCCGACAGTATTGCAGTGTAAAACAGCACATATAAGAGCATTGGCTCCAGAATAAACAATACACAAGTACGTGCAGTGCACTCCATAGTAAGTTCAAGCATGAATAAAATGCTGTACACACTGGATGGAAAAAATACATCTTATTCAACTAATACAAGGTTCAAATTGTAATTTATTTAACTGAGACTGTGTCACAGAACTTAAAATACATTTAATCACATTTTGTCTGCAAATCAATCATTCTCAACCAGAAACCTGTTGCCTGCAGTAGAGCTGGTGCATGCAGTAGAGCTTGTGCCCGCAGTAGAGCCTGGTGCCTGCAGTAGAGCTGGTGCCCGCAGTAGAGCCTTGTGCCTGCAGTAGAGCCTTGTGTCTGCAGTAGAGCCTGGTGCCTGCAGTCGAGCTGGTGCCCGCAGTAGAGCCTTGTGCCTGCAGTAGACCCTGGTGCCTGCAGTAGAGCTTGGTGCCTGCAGTAGAGCCTGGTGCCTGCAGTCGAGCTGGTGCCCGCAGTAGAGCCTTGTGCCTGCAGTAGAGCCTGGTGCCTGCAGTAGAGCCTGGTGCCTGCAGTAGAGCCTGGTGCCTGCAGTAGAGCCTGGTGCCTGCAGTAGAGCCTGGTGCCTGCAGTCGAGCTGGTGCCCGCAGTAGAGCCTTGTGCCTGCAGTAGAGCCTGGAGCCTGCAGTCGAGCTGGTGCCCGCAGTAGAGCCTGGTGCCTGCAGTAGAGCTTGGTGCCTGCAGTAGAGCTGGAGCCTGCAGTAGAGCCTGGTGCCTGCAGTCGAGCTGGTGCCCGCAGTAGAGCCTGGTGCCTGCAGTCGAGCTGGTGCCCGCAGTAGAGCCTTGTGCCTTTGTTTTTTTAACTGGTTCAAACACATCGAGCTGCAGTTGTGACACTTCTGATCAAGAGCTGGTGCCTGCAGTAGAGCCTTGTGTCTGCAGTAGAGCCTGGTGCCTGCAGTAGAGCCTGGTGCCTGCAGTCGAGCTGGTGCCTGCAGTAGAGCTTGGTGCCTGCAGTAGAGCTTGGTGCCTGCAGTAGAGCTGGAGCCTGCAGTAGAGCCTGGTGCCTGCAGTAGAGCTTGGTGCCTGCAGTAGAGCTGGAGCCTGCAGTAGAGCCTGGTGCCTGCAGTCGAGCTGGTGCCTGCAGTAGAGCTGGTGCCTGCAGAGGTCTTCAGAGCCTTAAGACCTGGGACCTGGGCCAGCTCTAATGGGATTGGACGTGCATGAGCCAATTAGAACTGGAGGAGCATTAGCTGGCCTTTAGCTGATTTCCTCATACTTTAGTGCAGTTGACAGAAATAAACCATTTTTTGTTTTTTTTTAACTGGTTCAAACACATCGAGCTGCAGTTGTGACACTTCTGATCAAAGTGACTGTAACTGTGGAAAAATGAGGGCCCACTTTGCACTCCTTATGATGTGTGATCATGAGTCCACACTTCCTCAAGTTTCAGTCACTCTTGCTGAAAAGGCTTTACAGAGTTTCATGAACCTCGAAACTTTAAAAAACAAAAGGTTGATCCAGGTGGGGGATTGTGGATGTTTTGGTTAAAACCCATTAGCCTTGGTGTCTCAAAAACACTTAAAAATCTGAATCCTTTAACACATCTGGCTTCCTCTCATACTGCTCCTTTATCTCTTGCAGTTGTTTGATGACTTTGTCCTTCTCTTCAACCTCCTTTAGCAGAGTCTGGCCGTTCTCTCTGTTTTGGCTAACCTCTCCAGGTACAGCGTACAGTATTTTCCGGACACACTGGAGTATAAGTCGCATTTTTGGGGGAAATTTATTTGATAAAAACCAAGAACAGACATTTCATCTTGAAATGCAATTTAACATAATAACAGATTAGAGAACATGGTGAATAGGTGTACGTATGCTAACGCTAACACCTTCAGCTACATGAGGCACAGACAGAACTGTGGTAAGTGTCTGGTATGTTAACGTAACATATTAACAGTTATTCAGATAACTATAGCATAAAGAACATGCTAACAAGTTTACCAAAGCATCAGTTTTACCCCAAATCACTAAATCCATTGAATTCTTCTTCCTCTGTGTCACTTCTAAACAACTCCACAAACTCCAGAGGTAGAGGAAGTGCAGATTCTTCTTCTGTGTCGCTTAGAGCCTAGAGCGCCCTCTTGCGGTTGTCAGAAATATATCAACATGTGACATGCGGTTGCTAGTGTGGAAATAAATATCACGAATAATATCACATATAAGTCGCTCTGGAGTATAAGTCGCACCCCGACCAAAACTATGAAAAAAGGTGCAACTTATAGTCTGGAAAATACGGTAATCATCTGTTTCAGCCTCTATATAGATATATTCAATACAAATTGTTCTTTTTCATTAATCTCATAAACTCTTCCTCGCTGACTTCTCTGTCTCCATCTCGGTCAGCCTCGTCTATCATTTCCTGTAACTCCTCATCTCTGAGGTTTACGCTCAGCTCCTTTGCAACTCTCTTAAGGTTTTTGAAGGAGATTTTCCCCGTGCAGTCGTCGTCAAAAAGCCGGAAAGCCTTTAAAATCTCTTCCGTGGAGTTCTTTTCACTCATTTTAGCAGTCAGCACACTGAGAAAGTCTTCAAAGTCGATCATTCCAGAGCCTTCTTTATCAATATTTGTAATCAACGTCTGGGTTTCTTCCTTCTTTGGGTCAAAACCAAGGACTCGCATGGCCACGTTAAGTTCTTTAACATTGATGACGCCCGTCCCATCAGTATCAAACATATCAAAGGCTTCTTTTATTTCCTGCTTTATTCCGGCAGGCACTTTGATTTTGGGAGCAGACTTTTTCTTAGATTGTCCTGCGGATCTTCGATAGCCCGAAGCCATTTCAATAATCAACGTATTCAACCTACAACCTACTGAACTTGTACATCTTAGACTTTATTCTTTTTCAGACGTCAACAAAGTCAGCGCCAATGGAAATCCTCTGCTTTGATTGACATTTTTCACACTCATAAAGTGAGTCACAGGCTATATGACATCATAAATCTATAATGTCATCAAGCAACAACACAGCAACGGACAGGACAGATCTTGCCACAAAGGATCAGGATCATTGCTAAAGCTGCAGGGAGATTCCTTGGAACAAAGGAGCTTGATTGGGCAGATATAGAAAACAGGCTAAAGGCGCTAAATGGGAGTCGGAGTGATGGGGGTCTGCTTGTGGGGAGTCAGAGTGATCAGAGTGACGAGATGGGGGTGGGGGTGGTCTCCTGTCCTCGCCCAGTCTCGTAGACGCACGGCTACCAAGCAGCGACATCAGTGGGCATATTAAAGCCTATAGAATGAAGCCTAAAGAATAAAGCTGTACGGTGGAAGCACCGAACGTCAAAGAAGGAGAGGAAGATGAAGAAGAGTCTCCCTGGAATAAAGCCGGTTGGTCTCTGAAACAACAACAACTATTCTAGTCACAAAGACATATCATGACCTCATGGGCTTTGTAACACCAAAGCAATGGAAGGAGTACTTTTACGGACTACGACAGAGTCTGAGGACTACGACAAAGTCTGAGGAATACAGTCTGGCGGTAATGCAACACTTGGATGCCAACCGCCATAAAACAACAACAACAACAACAAACACTATTCCATTACCACACAGGCCTCGAACTCAGAAACTCATGTCTAGAACAATGTGACAAAGTCTGATTGTCAGTGAGTCTGGCGGTAACAACAACACAACTCGGGTATTTTTGACTCCCTGGGCCTCTGCCAATAACAACATCGCTGACGGTGGATTATTGAGCGTTGTTTGGATATTACGGCAACATAGAGGAACGCCTCGGTCCGTATGACGGGGAAGAGGAAGAGGAAGCGTGACCTGGTCGGTGACGATATGAACAGCGGGGAGGACTCCCCTGCAGCCACTGATCCTGTGCAGCGTAGGGCGTCTTCTTGCTCGTCTATGGAGGGCTCTCTCAGTGAGGAGCAGGGCGGGGTGGTTGCAGATATCGGGGATGTGAGTTCAGAGTGTAAGGTGTTCATAAAGCTCGCGCAGGATAATGCGTCCTTTAAGGGGTGGGATCCGATGGCGTTGACAAGGAGCCTGACTGTAGCTGTGGGAGTGGTCAAGCATGCGAGTGTCCTTAGGGATGGCTCGCTGCTGGTCGTGTGCAAGGACGTGGCTCAGCAAAGGAAGGCGATTGAAGCTAAGTGTCTGGGGGGGAAGGACATTCTTGTGTCTGATGCTGTAAGAGGCACGGTCAGGGGAGTTATTGTAGGCGTCCCTACGACGACATCTGTGGATGACATAAAGGAGAATTTGACTGGAGCTAAGGTGGTGGATGCTAGGCGGTTGAAGATGACCCGGGATGGGGTAAGGTGTGACAGCCTGTCAATAATGATTAGATTTGAAGGTGGGATCCTGCCTCGTGTGGTGTGCGTTGGGTACATGCGCTATGGCGTACGCCCATATGTTCTGCCGCCCCTGCGTTGCTTCAAGTGCCAGCGCTTTGGGCATATTGCAGCGGTCTGTAGAAGGAAGCAGAAGTGTGGTAAATGTGCAGGAGACCACGAGTATGGAAAGTGTGACGACGGAGCAAAACTCAAGTGCTGTAACTGTGGGGGAGAGCATAGCTCTGCCTACGGGGGATGCGTGTTCAGCAAGAGGGCTGCTGAGGTGCAAAAAGTTAGAGCCTCTCAAGGCATATCCTACGCGGATGCGGTCAAGAAGGTGTCTGGTAGTCAGGTGAAGGTGGATGCAGTGGGGGCTGCCAGTGCTGCTGGTGTCCTAGGCGACAGGGGAGGGGGCAGCGTTGCCCGCGGCCAGGGGGAGGTCCCCACTGGGATGCCTGTGAGTGTGGCTTCCACGAGCTGCGACGTCAAGGCAATCGGCCTATAACTTGAAGGGTCAGACGCTGGCCTACCCGGCTTCAGAACCGGCACCACCGTAGACTGTTTCCACGCAGATGGAACACAACCTGAATCCCAAACACGGTTGAAAAGACCCAGGACTAGCCCAAGCGTGTCATCAGTCAAATGAGAGAGCATGTCATAGCACACCTCATCTTTACCCGGGGCTGTCTGTTTCGCCTTAGAAAGTGCTCTCCTTAGCTCAAACAAACTAAACGGAAGGTCAAGGTCATCTTGAGTCGAAGGCTGGTGCCCAATCAGCTCAGAATTCTGGGCCAGAGTACTCTCCCTGTAGTGCCTTTCCGCAGGTGAGATTGTCAGAGCTGTGCACCGACACAAAGGTGCCGGCCAACAGTTCAGCTTTGTCAACGTCGCTGACTGCTTCAACACCATTCTGTATTAGGACCGGGGTCCCATGACGGCGCTCAACCCCATGCATCCGCTTAATCATCCCCCAAACATCCCCGAGACGCGTTTCTCCCCCAATTTTGGAACAATACCGCCTCCAATAGGCACTCTTGGCCGTTCTTACAGTTTTCCGCACAACAGCGCGGGCCCTCTTGTAGTCAATGAGGGCACCCTCAGTGTGGGTAACCCTTAGCCGGCGAAACGCCGCATTTCTCGCCCTAACAGTATAACCACATGCTTCATTCCACCACGGCACCCGCTTCCTATGTCCACTACCACCACTCTTAGGAATCGTGCCTACCGCTGACTGCGTGATGAGCGAGACAATTGCACTATTGAGATCATCCACCTGAGTCAATCCTCCTTCCTGCAGAACCCTAGAACCATCATCAGCTTTCCTCAGGAAAGCCCCCCAGTTCGCCCTTGCCAACTGCCACCTCTGGATCCTCGTCTCCCTGACCACACAGCTCCCAAAGCCAATCTCGGTGCGGACTAGATAGTGATCGCTACCAAAAGAAAGATTACCAAGAACCTCCCAACTACAAACACCAGCTAACTCCTTGGACACAAGCGTAAGATCTATTGCACTTTCCGTACCGGTCCCCATATCATAGCGGGTCCCACTCCCATCATTCAGGCAAAGCAACTCCCTTTGATTGATAAAACCCTCTACCACCTGCCCATACCTATCGGTACCACTACCGCCCCACAAAGCGCTATGCGCATTAAAATCCCCACACCACACGGCCTTTCCCCGAACATCCTTACCGATACTATGTAAGGACTCTAACGTTAACTCACCACACGGATTATAAAGGTTAACCACAGTAACAACAAAATGCTTAAATTCCTGGCCATTAGCACGAAGACTACGCGCACTATGAGCCCCCGGAACCTGACGGCCCCCCCCACTCCCACTGCCAGAATGGGGCAGGGTGCCTTCCCGCAGCGCATCCTCTATCTCCGTCCACTCGGAACCCCCAGCTCCAAAGTACTTCCCTGCAGCCTTAGCGATGATCCTAGATCTCTTCTTGGTTTGACCAGTACAGTTAATCACTTCCACCATAAAGAGGAAGAAATCTTTCCTCTTCACAACCAGTACATCCTTCGCACCCACAGGGCCTCTGCCCGTGGAAGCCACACTCACAGGGATCCCAGTGGGGACCTGCCCCTGGCCGCGGGCAACGCTGCCCCCTCCCCTGTCGCCTAGGTCACCAGCAGCACTGGCAGCCCGCACTGCATCCACCTTCACCTGACTACCAGACACCTTCTTGACAAATTCTCCTTTATGTCATCCACAGATGTCGTCGTAGGGACGCCTACAATAACTCCCCTGACCGTGCCTCTTACAGCATCAGACACAAGAATGTCCTTCCCCCCCAGACACTTAGCTTCAATCGCCTTCCTTTGCTGAGCCACGTCCTTGCACACGACCAGCAGCGAGCCATCCCTAAGGACACTCGCATGCTTGACCACTCCCACAGCTACAGTCAGGCTCCTTGTCAACGCCATCGGATCCCACCCCTTAAAGGACGCATTATCCTGCGCGAGCTTTATGAACACCTTACACTCTGAACTCACATCCCCGATATCTGCAACCCCCCCGCCCTGCTCCTCACTGAGAGAGCCCTCCATAGACGAGCAAGAAGACGCCCTACGCTGCACAGGATCAGTGGCTCCAGGGGAGTCCTCCCCGCTGTTCATATCGTCACCGACCAGGTCACGCTTCCTCTTCCTCTTCCCCGTCATACGGACCGAGGCGTTCCTCTATGTTGCCGTAATATCCAAACAACGCTCAATAATCCACCGTCAGCGTGTATGTTGTTGTTGTTGTTGTTGTTGTTGTTTTTTTTTTGTTTTTTTTTTAACGGCGGCTGGCGGCTGGTTTTAAGTGTTACACTATAAGGTGAGTGGTGATTCATATAGCAAATGACATCATCATTCATCCACTGACATCATCATTAGAATGATAATGCTTTGATGAGATGTCATAAAGCAACAAAACAACAACAGGTCTTTGAATCTGGTGGATGGCGGTAAATGCACCTTTGTGCTCTGGCGGTAATGTAACACTTGGATACCAACCGCCATAAAACACCAAAGAAGGAGAAGAAGAAAACGCCAAAGAAGATGTTTACTGCCAACCTTCATTAAAAGTGACTTAACTACAAGAAGAAGAGCACGGATAACAACTTCATGTTTTTTGTTTCAAATCCAAATTTCCGTCCTTAAAAAAAAAAACATGTCAGACTTTGGATTGGAGGATTTGGAAAATGAAGAGATTATTCAGAAATATGAAGGAGAAAGAAACGAGGCTGGGGAGAGGCATGGTTTTGGAAAAGCTGTGCTGGAAAACGGAGACACTTATGAAGGACAGTATCAGGGTGGGCTAAGACACGGACTGGGAACCTATCGCTTTAGGAACCGAGCCAAACATGTGGGGAACTACTTCCAGAACATGAAGCATGGGGATGGTACTTTCTACTACCCAGACGGCTCCAAATATGAAGGTTATTGGGTTGATGACATGAGGCACGGCCGTGGGATCTATACCTACCCCAATGGAGACACGTACGATGGACAGTGGTTAAAACATCAGAGACATGGTCAGGGCACCTACCACTATAAGAGCACAGGCGCCAAGTACAAAGGCAAATGGGAGAATGGGAAGATGGAATCCGAGGGAGAGTACATCTACTCAAACCACAGATACAAGGGAAACTTTGTCAAGAATAATCCTTCAGGCCCTGGGAAGTATGTGTTTGACTTCGGCTGTGAGCAGCACGGTACATTCATACAGTTGCAGGAAGATCAACCCGAATGGGAGATTCCCACGAGTACTAATGTCAAATGGATTCCTAAGTACATCAGTGGCCCCTCTTAACACTCTTTTGAGGAATTCATCAGCTCTGAAGGGGGTCGGGCCTATTTTCCACAGTACCTATACTCTCTGGGGGAACAGCTGTACTTCCAATCGTGAAAAGTACCAATGTCCCCCCTACTGGCTCCAGGCTGACAATGTGATTATGCATGAGATTGTGCATGCATGTAGCCACCTAGAGCCACATCACCAGCACATAATCATGTTGTCTTTGTGAACAGTCCACAGTGTAGCCAGGGGGAACAGTGGTACCTTTCACGATTGGAGGTATTGTGGTTCCCTGGCCGTGGTGCTGAAAAGAAAATTCTGTCTTTATTTTGACTACAAGTTTCTTCGCATATATATATATATATATAGAAGTTTATTCTTGTAGTGCCCACATATATTCTTTAATTTGGAATGGCCCTTAAAAGGGTAAACAATAAATAATCATGTAGATGTTACCCAAACGTATTTTTATACTGTCATGTGTAGTTGAATAAAGAAAACAAAATGCACGATCAATACTCTTGTACTCTTGTGGGTGAAATCTGTGGAAGGACATGGAAGGAGCTTATCAAAACATACAAACTAAACAAGGATGTTCAAATCTTAAACGGGTTGGCTTATGACCAAGGTTTTGTACCAAACAACTGACCTGAGATTCAAGGTCTTGATTACAAAAGGTTAAAAGGTTTTCACCAGATCATAAAAGATAATCACGTAAAAAAAGCTTGGATAAGTTGAAAGAATCCTTTGACTTGGAGAAACAGAACTTTTTTTTAAATTTACAAATGAGGAGTTATAACCAGGAAATTAAACAAATGAATGACCATTATAACCCTCTGACTGACATTTTTTTAAATCAATGCTTATAAATCAGAACTCTCAAGGGGAATAATATGAAAATGATAACAGTGCATTGCTAATCTGGACAGCTACTTCACTATATACATTAAAAACATGGGAAAAAGAAGCTTACCTTGTTTTGACGGACGAGGAGTGGGAAAATGTGTGTACATCCCAGTAGAGGACCTCACAATCACATGTCTGGAGGGAATCTTGTCGGAAAAACGTTTCATGTTTATTCATAACACCCTATCAAAGTGTCCATTATTCACATGTAATTGCTAACTGTTGGAGACATTGTGGCAACCAGGAGGTAAACCACTATCACATGTTTTGCGACTGTCCTGTTCCTCCAAAATATTGGACTGAAGCTACTAAGGCACTGCCGACTGTTTTTGACATTGCCATCACTCTTTATTTTAGAATTATGTACTTGGGCCTCAAAACTGAAGTGGTAAATAATGGTCACTTGACAGACTCAGACTTGACTTTGGAAAGATGAGTTAGACAGGGCTGTGCTTTGTCTCCCTTTTTGTTTGCTTTGTACTTGGAACTATTGGCACAATATATTTGACAATCGGAAACAATTTATGATGTCTCAATTTGACCAAAAACGGTCACTCATAGACTTTTGAAAGAGGGGTGAGACAGCTTGGTCCCACAGTCTCCACAGTATCTTGTGTTTCTATTCTATTAAACATGAGCTAGATCTGACCTGTAACTTGGCCTGGTGGCGTCAGCCGCTTGTGGTCATAGAGATAGACAAGTTTAATGCCGTATTTTGGAATATCCATGGCCGGCAAAACAAAAACATTTCCATGGAGACAAACAGAAAGCAGAGAAGTTACATGGTGCACCTTTAAGATAGTAATTTGACACGAGATATGTCAAACGAAAACAAAATAGTGAAAGTATCATCCTCGACTGTTTGAATTATGTTCAAAATATTAGGTGTTAGAAGTTGGTTATCTGCGCAGCAAAGCCAGTTTGTGCATGAACTTTACACTCTCAATCCTACAACTTGATATAAATACATTTAAAAATGTACTAAAATAATACTATTATAGTTGTAGTCAAATTTTGCTCTGGAACCTACACTACCTGCGTGAATTAGGGCTTACACAGACGTTACGCAATCGTATAAACAGTGAGTCTTTATAGTGAGGATTATCAACAATTTAGCCAAACATGGTCTTTACATTTACAAAGAAGTGAAGACAAAACTCTCTCCCTGCAGTCAATGGGACGGACACAAAGGCATGGACAATATTCGGCAGGTTGACGTTTTGCAGTTTTTCACAACTTTCCCTTTCCTTCCCTGTTTTATTGGGATTTTAATCCAAACAATCGGGATTAAACTTGAATTTGTTCGTTTTGTTTTTTTAATCAACTATGTCAAGTTGTAGAGTTTGCTTAAATACACAGTAATAATGACTTGTTACCTCATCAATGGATTATCTTATCTTATGAAAACTCACTCTGCTTTCTGATTGGATAACCATCTTGAGAATAATAATGAGAACAAATAATAAGAATAAATCAGCAGCAGTTGTAATCACTAAAAACATTGTATTTGGACATTTATCTTGTATCCGGGGACACTGAGAGGACATGTTATTCTTACATATCCTACCTTTACAGTTTTTTAAACGTCTTGCCTTATAAACATGCTATGACTTACATGTCCTCCACTGTGATGTCCTGCCTGGTTGTCCCACACGTTGGAGGCCAAAAGAATGTCTCCCAACATTATTCTCTTCCAGTTTGCAGGGCAGATATCAATGTCTTTCCAAATACACCTGTGGAACAAAACACGGTGTCGTCTAGGATGCAGTTTTATAAAATACGACATTGCAAGATATGGCTCTACCTGGCTTGCTGAAACATTATGCCTTCAATGGGTAATAAACTGTGTTAAAAGATGTTTCCTAAGTAACTGTTTGCCATGGGAAGAGGCATACAGTACCTTGAACAGAGAGCAGGACTGCCCCCTACAGTCAATTACAGTCAATACATACATACACTTGCTGCAGCTCCACACTCCAAAGTGTCAATGGCGCACTCTGCCGTCAGCTATGCTGCACTAAACAGAGTTCTGATGAAATGATCGATCTGCTTCTATTCCGGGCGGTGCTTGTCATAGTCAGGAGATACATCAGACTTCTGCACATACACAAAAATACAGAAATAGGATTAATAATAATAAAGTTTTACCTAAATGTAATTGTAGAATAGATTCAGCTGTAATCACCTGGACTCTCATCCAAATTCTCAATCTGCGAATTTAGACCGGGAACTCAGATATTTATCCTATTCTGTGGTAAGCCCTGCCCACCGGGCGGGCCCTTCTGGACCCTTCTGTAAATGTAATTCAATATTCTGGTTCTCTTTAATCTATAAATTGTACAAATCTAAAGCTGAACCCTTTACCGAGAATAGATGCTATTTATCTTCAAAATATTGAATAAAAATCCTTTGACTTTGAGAAACAGGACTTTTAAAGGTACTTACACATTTATTATAATAAATCTGAGTTATTACAGTGCTGCAATTATTGGAGTTACCAGTCAAGAAAGTAACTGACAAAGGCCATTTGAATATAGGTACAGACAGGGTTATCAAAAAAATACTAAAACTAGTAGAGAAACTAGCTAGAAGCCACCTGCTTGTCTCCAAGGTGATACTATCACTTTGCCATGTATCGTACAGTGGTGGGCCATCAGGACCAGCAAGGCCTTCTCTGCTAGCCTAAACATAATCAGAATATAATTTAAAAATATATATATTAATTCATTCGTTAATTAATTCGGCTGGGACTGTGAATGACCTCACTGAAGGCCCAAGCCCCAGACCCACGGCCCGCCACTGGTATCGTAGTATGGCATTAATTATAGTATTTATTTCATTGAGTGTTTTTATAGCTCAAAATTCCCTGGAAAAACGGCATTATTTTGAGCTGGGTGACCTCTCCACAGATCTGACCTGTATTTTGTCTTATTGGTGAATAAGGACAAGCAGCGGCCCCTTCACCAGAAAAGTTACATAGTGCGCCTGTAACAGCAAACATATGTATAATTCATATAAAACATAAATATCTCCTGTTAAATAAAGAGTAAAGAAAAAACTATAAACAGACACAGTGGCATTGTCAAAGAGCCTAACTGTAGCTGTGGGAGTGATCATGAGTGCGAGTGTCCTTAGAGATGGCTCGCTGCTGGTCGTGTGCAAGGACGCGGCTCAGCAACGGAAGGCGATTGGAACTAAACGTCTGGGTGGAAAGGACATTCTTGTGTCTGATGCTGAAAGAAACACGGTCAGAGGAGTTATCGTAGGTGTCCCTACGTCTGTGGATGAAGTTAAGGAGAATTTGACTGGAGCTACGGTGGTGGACGCTAGGCGGTTGAAGGTGACCCGGTCTGGGGTAAGATGTGACAGCTTGTCGGTAATGGTAACGCTTGAAGGGAGGTGCCTGCCTAGTAAGGTGTTCATTGGGTTCATGTGCCATGACGTTAGGCCATATGTTCCACCGCCCCTGCGTTGCTTTAAGTGCCAGCGCTTTGGGCATATTGCAGCGGTCTGTAGAGGGAGGCAAAGATGTGGTAAATGTGCAGGAGATCACGAGTATGGGAAGTGTGACGTGGGAGCAAAACTGAAGTGCTGTAACTGTGGGGAAGAACATAGCTCTGCCTATGGGGGATGCAGGTTTAGCAAAAGAGCTGCTGAGGTGCATAAAATAAAGGTCTCTCAAGGTATATCCTATGCAGATGCAGTCAAGAAAGTTTCAAGTAACGAGTTTAGAGTAAATACAGAGAGAGGAGCCAGCGCTGCTCCCAGCCAGGGCGAAATGAGAAAGGCCAGCGTGGCTCCCAAGAAGTGTGAAGGTTTCAAGAGTGGAGGTCCCAAGTGTGCAGGTTCCAGAATTAATGAGAATACCCTGGTTGTGGATAGAGAGGATTTTGTACTCTTTATGGTGGATGTTGTAAACTGTGCTGCTCAGACTCAAAGCAGAACTGAAAGGATCAGGATCATTGCTAAAGCTGCAGGGAGATTCCTTGGAACAAAGGAGCTTGATTGGGCAGATATAGAAAACAGGCTAAAGGCGCTAAATGGGAGATCGGAGTGATGGGGGTCTGCTTTTGGGGAGTCAGAGTGATCAGAGTGACGAGATGGGGGTGGGGGTGGTCTCCTGTCCTCGTCCAGTCTCGTAGACGCACAGCTACCAAGCAGCGACATCAGTGGAAATATTAAAGCCTATAGAATGAAGCCTAAAAAATAAAGCTGTATGGTGGAAGCACCGAACGTCAAAGAAGGAGAGGAAGATGAAGAAGAGTCTCCCTGGAATAAAGCCGGTCGGTCTCTGGTCTAGGGATCCTGAGAGTGGGCGTACTGGCGCCGCTTATTTTGTGCCTGACCTGGGGCTAGCGGTCAAGAAGAGGTTGACAGATCGCCTTTCTGTTTTCACGTCGGAACTTATAGCGATACGGTTGGCGTTGGAATGGGCGGAATCTGCTTTGCAGTGTTGCGGCATTGTGGTGGCCTCTGACAGCCTTTCTGCATTGCAAAGCATTAAATCTGGGAAATCGGATTGCAGACAGGATGTGTTGAATGGCATCTTCTGTCTGATGCTCTCCCTGTCCAGGAAGGATGTGAGGGTTTCCTTCATTTGGGTCCCTGCGCATGTGGGGGTGGATGGTAACGAAATGGCTGATGCACTGGCTAAACGTTCCCTTCGGCGGCCATCAATTGATGTGGCGGTTGAGTTGGGCAAGTCTGAAATCAAGCCCGTTATCAAGAGTCATGTGGTCGGCCTTTGGCAGGAATTTTGGAGCCACTGTGTTACTGGACGGCATCTCTATCACATACAGGGTAGTGTGGGTCCTTGCGGGTCTATGGGCAGGAACGCGTGGGAGGAAAGGGCCTTCGCCCGCATGAGGATTGGCCATACTGGACTCAATTGGTCACTGAGTAGGATAGGCAAACATCCGACCGGTCTGTGTGGTCACTGCCGGGTGCCAGAGACTGTCGAGCATGTGCTGATTTGCTGTGAGGCTTATGATAGGGAAAGGGCCGGGTTGGCCTTGTGGTTTCGGAATAATGGGCGGGAGTTCAATCTGCGGAACGTTCTGGCGATCCAGTCACAGGGTTTGTGTCAGGCTGTGGTTGCTTACTTATGTAGCACAGGGCTGGGTAAACGTTTATAGAGGTGGGGGGTGTTGGAGACTGAGCCGAGGATGAGGAGCAAGAGGATGTTCTAACGCGCTTGGACTTCATGGGCCTAGAAACGCCAAAGTGATGGAAGAAGGACTTCTAAAGGATAAAACGACAAAGACGTCCCATGACCTCATGGGCTTTGTAAAACAACAAAGACGTCCCATGATCTCATGGGCTTTGTACTTCCAAAGCACCGAACGTCAAAGAGGGCGAGGAAGGTGAAGAAGAGTCTCCCTGGAATAAAGCCGGTTGGTCTCTGACACAACAACTATTCTAGTCACAAAAACACATCATGACCTCATGGGCTTTGTAACGCCAAAGCAATGGGAGGAGTACTTTTACGGACTGCGACAGAGTCTGAGGACTTCGAAACGTCTGAGGAATAAAGTCTAGCGGTAATGCAACACTCGGATGCCAACCGCCATAAAACAACAACAACAACAACAACTATTCTATTCACAAAGACATATCATGACCTCGTGGGCTTTGTAACACCAAAGCAATGGAAGGAGTTCTTTTACGGACTACGACAGTCTGAGGACTACGAAAAGTCTGAGGAATAAAGTCTGGCGGTAATGCAACAATTGGATGCCAACCGCCATAAAACAACAACAACAACAACAACAACAACCGGCTTTATTCCAGGGAGACTCTTCTTCATCTTCCTCTCCTTCTTTGACGTTCGGTGCTTCCACCGTACAGCTTTATTCTTTAGGCTTCATTCTATAGGCTTTAATATTTCCACTGACGTCGCTGCTTGGTAGCCGTGCGTCTACGAGACTGGACGAGGACAGGAGACCACCCCCACCCCCATCTCATCACTCTGATCACTCTGACTCCCCAAAAGCAGACCCCCATCACTCCGACTCCCATTTAGCGCCTTTAGCCTGTTTTCTATATCTGCCCAATCAAGCTCCTTTGTTCCAAGGAATCTCCCTGCAGCTCCAGCAATGATCCTGATCCTTTCAGTTCTACTTTGAGTCTGAGCAGCACAGTTTACAACATCCACCATAAAAAGTACAAAATCCTCTCTATCCACAACCAGGGTATTCTCATTAATTCTGGAACCTGCACACTTGGGACCTCCACTCTTGAAACCTTCACACTTCTTGGGAGCCACGCTGGCCTTTCCCATTTCGCCCTGGCTGGGAGCAGCGCTGGCTCCTCTCTCTGTATTTACACTAAACTCATTACTTGAAACTTTCTTGACTGCATCTGCATAGGATATACCTTGAGAGACCTTTATTTTATGCACCTCAGTAGCTCTTTTGCTAAACCTGCATCCCCCGTAGGCAGAGCTATGTTCTTCCCCACAGTTACAGCACTTCAGTTTTGCTCCCACGTCACACTTCCCATACTCGTGATCTCCTGCACATTTACCACATCTTTGCCTCCCTCTACAGACCGCTGCAATATGCCCAAAGCGCTGGCACTTAAAGCAACGCAGGGGCGGTGGAACATATGGCCTAATGTCATGGCACATGAACCCAATGAACACCTTACTAGGCAGGCACCTCCCTTCAAGTGTTACCATTACCGACAAGCTGTCACATCTTACCCCAGACCGGGTCACCTTCAACCGCCTAGCGTCCACCACCGTAGCTCGTCTCTGAAACAACAACTATTCTAGTCACAAAGACACATCATGACCTCATGGGCTTTGTAACACCAAAGCAATGGAAGGAGTACTTTTACGGACTACGACAGAGTCTGAGGACTACAAAAAGTCTGAGGAATAAAGTCTGGCGGTAATGCAACAATTGGATGCCAACCGCCATAAAACAACAACAACAACAGATCATTGTATCGGTCGGGTGGCGCTGGGCGTATCACTTCGGTCATTTCATGCCGGACCTGGAGCTGGCAGTCAAGAAGAGGTTAACAGATCGCCTTTCTGTTTTCACATCAGAATTCATAGCGATACGGTTGGCATTGGAATGGGCAAAATCTACTTTAAAGTGTTGCGGCATTGTGGTGGCCTCTGACAACCTTTCTGCATTGCTAAGCATTAAATCTGGGAAGTCGGATCGCAGACAGAATGGCATCTTCTGTCTGATACTCTTCCTGTCCAGGAAAGATGTGAGGGTTTCCTTCATTTGGGTTCCTGCGCATGTGGGGTTGGATGGTAAATGGCTGATTTTGATTTGCTGGCTAAACGTTCCCTTAGGCGGCCATCAATTGATGTGGCGGTTGAGTTAAGCAAATCTGAAATCAAGCCTATTATCAAGAGTCACGTGTTCGGCCTTTGGCAGGAATTTTGAAGCCATTGTGATACTGGACGGCATCTCTATCACATACAGGGTAGTGTCGGTCCTTACAGATCCATGGGCAGGAACGCGGGGGAGGAAAGGGCCTTCGCCCGCATGAGGATTGGCCATACTGGACTCAATTGGTCACTGAGTTGGACAGGCAAACATCCGACCGGCCTGTGTGGTCACTGTCGGGTGCCAGAGACTGTCGAGCAAGTGCGGATTCGCTGTGCGGCCTATGAGAGAGAAAGGAACGGGTTGGCCTTGTGGTTTCGGAATAAAGGGCAGGGGATTCAATCTGCGGAACGTTCTTACATTACAGTCACAGGGTTTGTGTGAGGCTGTGGTTGCTTACTTGTGTAGCACAGGGTAAACGTTTATAGGGTTGGGGTGTGTTGGAGACTGAGCCGAGGATGAGGAGCGAGAGGATGTTCTAACGCGCTTTGAAGTCATGGGCTTTGAAATACCAAAGTGATGGAAGACGAACTTCTAAAGAATAAGACAAATTCTGAAGAATAAAGTCTACGAAACGTCTGAGGAATAAAGTCTGGCGGTAATGCAACACTCGGATGCCAACCGCCATAAAACAACAACAACAACAACAACAACAATAAAGTCTGGCGGTAATGCAACACTAGGATACCAACCGCCATAAAACAAAGGTTGGTCTCTGAAACAACAACAACAACTATTCTAGTCACAAAGACATATCATGACCTCATGGGCTTTGTAACACCAAAGCAATGGAAGGAGTACTTTTACGGACTACGACAGTCTGAGGACTACGAAAAGTCTGAAGAATAAAGTCTGGCGCTAATGCAACAATTGGATGCCAACCGCCATAAAACAACAACAACAACAACAATAAAGTTTGGCGGTAATGCAACAATTGGATGCCAACCGCCATAAAACAACAACAACAACAACAACATGCCAACCACCATAAAACAACAACAACAACAACAACAACATCATATCTAATCTCTTCTTGACATGGTAGTGTGTAACATATTTTTGAAGGCAATAAAAAGTCACTGAGGATGCCACTGTTTGGACTAATTAATCAGAAAAAAATGCCAGCTCGAAAAGCTGCTTTTCCAAAAAAGAAGAAAGTAGAATTAGACTCTGAATATGGACCACCCAGTATGAACATTGGTGGTCAAACCTGGAAATTTGAAGATAAAGAGTGGATAACAGACACTGGTGGACCTGTTTCAAATAAGGAAATGCGGACACTCGAGAAAATAAATGAACAATTAGAAGAAGAAAACAACCTTCTGAAATTTAAGATTGAACTTCTCATGGACATGCACACAGAGACAACGATACAATATCACCTGAAAGAGAAGGAATTGGAAGAACTAAAGCTTCAGCAAACATAAGAGACTACCGTGGTCAATGGCGCCACGATTCCCTGGTACAAGCGGAACCTCCAATCATGAAAAGCACTGATGTTCCCCTTACTGGCTACAGGCTACACCATGGCCCGCTCAAGAAGACATTGTGATTATGCACAGCTGATGCGGCTCTAGGTGCGCTATTCCTGTGCCAACACCTTTACGGCTCCAACAGTGTTTGCAAACGAGGCAGCAGCAGCCATGGACGTGTCACTATGAGCAGGAGGCCACATTAAACCTGCTCTAAGTTAGACACAAAGCCGGGGGAGGACAATCTGCGGTCCAGCTGATCAGATAAACATTTGTATGTCAGCCTTGGACTGTGGTTTCACCTCTGCCTCTGACTGCTCTGATTTTGGTGTTAGAGGCTTCCAGAGCAGAGACAGGGGATTATGCACAATCTCATCCCAGATTTCATCACATGTCTTCAGCTTTGGCTTCACGCTGCATCCGGTTCAGTACTTTACACAGGTTTCCAAGGGCTAATATTAACAAATAGATTTTTTTTAAATGTATTTGATGTACAACTTTCCTATTATCTTGAAAAAAAGCATCGCTGCCCTGCCTTGTGCATTTTTATAATGAATTAACTGGGTGCAATCTGGGCATGAGATTGTGCATGCATATAGCGCACCTAGAGCCTCATCACCTGCACATAATCATGTTGTCTTTGTGAACGGGCCACAGTTTAGCCTGTAGCCAAGGGGAACAGCGGTACCTTTCACAATTGGAGGTGCTGCTGTTCCCTGGCCGTGGTCCTGAAAGGAAAATTCCATCTTTATTTTGAATTCGAGTTTGTTCTCTTAAATTCTTGAGTTTATTTTCGCAGAAGTGACTGCATATTAAAAAAAACATTGTAACGGCCCTTGTACTTTGATGTAATAAACTGTAAATGACAAACTGTAAATGACTGGACCTACATGAGCCAAACAGAACTGGAGGAGCAATAGCTGGCCTTTAGCTGATTTCCTCATACTTTAGTGCAGTTGACAGAAATAAACCATATTTTTGTTTTTTTAACTGGTTTAAACACATCGAGCTGCAGTTGTGACACTTCTGATCAAAGTGACTGTAACTGTGGAAAAATGAGGGCCCACTTTGCACTCCTTATGATGTGTGATCATGAGTCCACACTTTCTCAAGTTTCAGTCACTCTTGCTGAAAAGGCTTTACAGAGTTTCATGAACCTCGAAACTTTAAAAAACAAAAGGTTGATCCAGGTGGGGGATTGTGGATGTTTTGGTTAAAACCCATTAGCCTTGGTGTCTCAAAAACACTTAAAAATCAGAATCCTTTAACACATATGGCTTCCTCTCATACTGCTCCTTTATCTCTTGCAGTTGTTTGATGACTTTGTCCTTCTCTTCAACCTCCTTTAGCAGAGTCTGGCCGTTCTCTCTGTTTTGGCTAACCTCTCCAGGTACAGCGTACAGTATTTTCCGGACACACTGGAGTATAAGTCGCATTTTTGGAGGAAATTTATTTGATAAAATCCAAGACCAAGAACAGACATTTCATCTTAAATGCAATTTAAAATAATAAGATTAGAGAACATGGTGAATAGGTGTATGTATGCTAACGCTAACACCTTCAGCTACATGACGCACAGACAAGAAACTCGTAATTGTCTGGTATGTTAACGTAACATATTAACAGTTATTCAGATAAAGAACAAGCTAACAAGTTTACCAAAGCATCAGTATTACCCCAAATCACTAAATCCATTGAATTCTTCCTCTGTGTCACTTCTACACTGCAGACTTCAGACATGACACGGACAGCTGTGTCCTGCAGAAGTTCTCTGACGACTCTGCCATCATCGGACTCATCACGGACGACGATGACGCGGAGTACAGAGGACTGGCGCAGGACTTTGTGGACTGGTGTCAGCGGAACCACCTCCTCATCAACGCGGGGAAGACCAAGGAGATGGTGGTGGATTTCCGCAGACGCCACCCCACTGCCCCCTCACCAGTGAACATCCAGGGACGGGACATTGAGAGAGTGACTCATACAAGTACCTGGGTGTTCATCTGAACCACAAACTGGACTGGACTCATAACACAGACTGTACAGGAAGAGCCAGAGTCGGCTCTACCTCCTGAGAAGACTCAGGTCTTTTGGAGTGACAGGGCCACTCCTGAAGACCTTCTATGACTCTGTGGTGGCATCAGCCCTCCTGTACGGTGTGGCCTGCTGGAGCAGCAGCATCACAGAGAGGGAGAGGAAGAGGCTGGACAAAGTCATCAAGAAGTCCAGCTCCGTCCTGGGCTGTGCTCTGGACTCGGTGCAGGAGGTGGGGGACAGGAGGGTCCTGGCTAGATTCACATCTATGCTGGACCATGAGTGTCGCCCCCTGCAGGACACTCGCTCTGGAGAGCAGCTTCAGTGAGAGACTGATCCACCCTCGCTGTGTGAAGGAAAGGTTTCGTAGGTCTTTCCTTCTGCTGCTGTCAGACTTTATAACAAACACTGTTAGTCCTGAACACTCGCAATATTGACCTAACCATGTGCAATACTGTCATATTCATGTGCAGTTACTGTCGTGCTCACATGCAATGGTGTCACATTCATGTGCATATAACTGATGAAAATGGAGTGTTTATTTTGCCATTGTTATTAGTATTATCTTGTCTTACGCTAAGCTGTTTTTATTTTATTTTATATTATATTTTATTATTTATTATTATCTTACTTTTATCTTTATTTATTTTTCCCCTCCATTCCTTATTAGGAAATTAGAGGTTTTGTCTATAGGAGTATTTGTTTATAAGAGTTCTTCTATTAAGAGTGTTTTTTATTATACTATTAAGAGTGTTTTTTAAACTTCCTACAAGTTATCTGTACTTTCCTCTGTATCCACCTGCGTTGCAACAATTAAATTTCCCCATGTGTGGACAATAAAGGATTATCTTATCTTATCTTATCTTAAAGAACTCCACAAACTCCGGAGGAAGAGAAAGTGGAGATTCTTCTTCTGCGTCGCTTAGAGCCTAGAGCGCCCTCTTGAGGTTGTCAGTGTGAAAATGATTAACATGTGACATGCAGTTGCCAGTGTGGCAATAAATATCACGAATAATATCACATATAAGTCGCTCTGGAGTATAAGACGCACCCGACCAAAACTATGACAAAAGGTGCAACTTATAGTCTGGAAAATACGGTAATCATCTGTTTCTGCCTCTAGATATATTCAATACAAATTGGTCTTTTTCATTAATCTCAGAAAGTCTTCCTCGCTGACTTCTCTGTCTCCATCTCGGTCAGCCTGTTGTTTTATGGCGGCCGTTATCCAAGTGTTACATTACCGCCAGACTTTATTTTTTAGACTTTGTTCCCTTGATACAAACATACACCTCCTTTCAGTTCTTCTTCTTCTTCTTTGGGGTTTAATGGCAGTTGGTATCCAAGTGTTACATTACCGCCACCCACTGTAGTTAAAATAGTATATTTGTTTTAAACTACAGCGCTTCCTTTCAGTTCTGTTGTTGTTGTTGTTGTTTTAGTTTTAATTATGAGTTTGATGGCGGCTGGTATCCAAGTTTGATGGCGGCTGGTATCCAAGTGTTACACTATAAGGCATTTTCTATATGAGATGTCATATAGAAAATGACATCTCATTCATCCACTGCTTGATGACATCATCATTCTAACAATGATGCTCGATGACATCATCATTCTAATGATGATGTCATCATTCTAATGATGATGACATCATCTTTCTAATGATGATGTCATCATTCTAATGATGATGACATCATAATTCTTATGATGATGTCATCAGCAACAAAACAACAAAGGTTTTTGAACATGGTGATTGGCGGTAAATGCACCTTAGAAGAACTTCTAAAGAATACAATGAAGTCTGAAGAATAAAGTCTGGCGGTAATGCAACACTTGGACGCCAACCGCCATAAAACAACAACAACTCTGCCGAAAACAACAACTTTGATACCAATCGCCATTAATACACCAAAGAAGAAGAAAACACCAAAGAAGAAGTTTGCTGCCAACCTTCATTAAAAGTAACTTAAAAAGAAGAAGAGCACGGTTAACAACTTCATGTTTTTTGTTTCAAATCCAAATTTCCGTCCTTTAAGTTGTTCTTAAAAAAAAACATGTCAGACTTTGGATTGGAGGATTCGGACAGTGAAGAGATTATTCAGAAATATGAAGGAGAGAGAAACGAGGCTGGGGATAGGCATGGTTTTGGAAAAGCTGTGCTGGAAAATGGAGACACTTATGAAGGACAGTATCATAACGGGAAAAGACACGGACTGGGAACCTATCGCTTTAGGAACCGAGCCAAACATGTGGGGAACTACTTCCAGAACATGAAGCATGGGGAGGGTACTTTCTACTACCCAGACGGCTCCAAATATGAAGGTTATTGGGTTCATGACATGAGGCACGGCCGTGGGATCTATACCTACCCCAATGGAGACACGTACAATGGACAGTGGTTAAAACACCAGAGACATGGTCAGGGCACCTACCACTATAAGAGCACAGGCGCCAAGTACAAAGGCAAATGGGAGAATGGGAAGATGGAATCCAAGGGAGAGTACATCTACTCCAACCACAGATTCAAGGGAAACTTTGTCAAGAATAATCCTTCAGGCCCTGGGAAGTATGTGTTTGACTTCGGCTGTGAGCAGCACGGTACATTCGTACAGTTGCAGGAGGATCAACCCGAATGGGAGATCCCCACGAGTACTAATGTCAAATGGATTCCTAAGTACATCAGTGGCCCCTCTTAACACTCTTTTGAGGAATTCATCAGCTCTGAAGGGGGTCGGGCCTATTTTCCACAGTACCTATACTCTCTGGGGGAACAGCTGTACTTTCAATCGTGAAAAGTACTGATGTCCCCCCTACTGGCTCCAGGCTGACAATGTGATTATGCATGAGATTGTGCATGCATGTAGCCACCTAGAGCCACATCACCAGCACATAATCATGTTGTCTTTGTGAACAGTCCACAGTGTAGCCAGGGGGAACAGTGGTACCTTTCACGATTGGAGGTACTGCTGTTCCCTGGCCGTGGTGCTGAAAAGAAAATTCTGTCTTTATTTTGACTACAAGTTTCTTCGCATATATATATATAGAAGTTTATTCTTGTAGTGCCCACATATATTCTTTAATTTGGAATGGCCCTTAAAAGGGTAAACAATAAATAATCATGTAGATGTTACCCAAACATATTTTTATACTGTCATGTGTAGTTGAATAAAGAAAACAAAAGTCACGATCAATACTCTTGTAGTCTTGTGGGTGAAATCTGTGGAAGGAGCCTATCAAAACACACAAACTAAACAAGGATGTTCAAATCTTAAACGGGTTGGCTTGTGACCAAGGTTTTGTACCAAACAACTGACCTGAGATTCAAGGTCTTGATTACAAAAGGTTAAAAGGTTTTCACCAGATCATAAAAGATAATCACGTAAAAAAAGCTTGGATAAGTTGAAAGAATCCTTTGACTTGGAGAAACAGAACTTTTTTTTTAAATTTACAAATGAGGAGTTATAACCAGGAAATTAAACAAATGAATGACCATTATAACCCTCTGACTGACATTTTTTTAAATCAATGCTTATAAATCAGAACTCTCAAGGGGAATAATATGAAAATGATAACAGTGCATTGCTAATCTGGACAGCTACTTCACTATATACATTAAAAACATGGGAAAGAGAAGCTTACCTTGTTTTGACGGACGAGGAGTGGGAAAATGTGTGTACATCCCAGTAGAGGACCTCACAATCACATGTCTGGAGGGAATCTTGTCGGAAAAACGTTTCATGTTTATTCATAACACCCTATCAAAGTGTCCATTATTCACATGTAATTGCTAACTGTTGGAGACATTGTGGCAACCAGGAGGTAAACCACTATCACATGTTTTGCGACTGTCCTGTTCCTCCAAAATATTGGACTGAAGCTACTAAGGCACTGCCGACTGTTTTTGACATTGCCATCACTCTTTATTTTAGAATTATGTACTTGGGCCTCAAAACTGAAGTGGTAAATAATGGTCACTTGACAGACTCAGACTTGACTTTGGAAAGATGAGTTAGACAGGGCTGTGCTTTGCACTGCCCCCTACAGTCAATTACAGTCAATACATACATACACTTGCTGCAGCTCCACACTCCAAAGTGTCAATGGCGCACTCTGCCGTCAGCTATGCTGCACTAAACAGAGTTCTGATGAAATGATCGATCTGCTTCTATTCCGGGCGGTGCTTGTCATAGTCAGGAGATACATCAGACTTCTGCACATACACAAAAATACAGAAATAGGATTAATAATAATAAAGTTTTACCTAAATGTAATTGTAGAATAGATTCAGCTGTAATCACCTGGACTCTCATCCAAATTCTCAATCTGCGAATTTAGACCGGGAACTCAGATATTTATCCTATTCTGTGGTAAGCCCTGCCCACTGGGCGGGCCCTTCTGGACCCTTCTGTAAATGTAATTCAATATTCTGGTCCTCTTTAATCTATAAATTGTACAAATCTAAAGCTGAACCCTTTACCGAGAATAGATGCTATTTATCTTCAAAATATTGAATAAAAATCCTTTGACTTTGAGAAACAGGACTTTTAAAGGTACTTACACATTTATTATAATAAATCTGAGTTATTACAGTGCTGCAATTATTGGAGTTACCAGTCAAGAAAGTAACTGACAAAGGCCATTTGAATATAGGTACAGACAGGGTTATCAAAAAAATACTAAAACTAGTAGAGAAACTAGCTAGAAGCCACCTGCTTGTCTCCAAGGTGATACTATCACTTTGCCATGTATCGTACAGTGGTGGGCCATCAGGACCAGCAAGGCCTTCTCTGCTAGCCTAAACATAATCAGAATATAATTTAAAAATATATATATTAATTCATTCGTTAATTAATTCGGCTGGGACTGTGAATGACCTCACTGAAGGCCCAAGCCCCAGACCCACGGCCCGCCACTGGTATCGTAGTATGGCATTAATTATAGTATTTATTTTATTGAGTGTTTTTATAGCTCAAAATTCCCTGGAAAAACGGCATTATTTTGAGCTGGGTGACCTCTCCACAGATCTGACCTGTATTTTGTCTTATTGGTGAATAAGGACAAGCAGCGGCCCCTTCACCAGAAAAGTTACATAGTGCGCCTGTAACAGCAAACATATGTATAATTCATATAAAACATAAATATCTCCTGTCTAAACAGACACAGTGGCATTGTCAAAGAGCCTAACTGTAGCTGTGGGAGTGATCATGAGTGCGAGTGTCCTTAGAGATGGCTCGCTGCTGGTCGTGTGCAAGGACGCGGCTCAGCAACGGAAGGCGATTGGAACTAAACGTCTGGGTGGAAAGGACATTCTTGTGTCTGATGCTGAAAGAAACACGGTCAGAGGAGTTATCGTAGGTGTCCCTACGGCGACGTCTGTGGTTGAAGTTAAGGAGAATTTGACTGGAGCTACGGTGGTGGACGCTATGCGGTTGAAGGTGACCCGGTCTGGGGTAAGATGTGACAGCTTGTCGTAATGGTAACACTTGAAGGGAGGTGCCTGCCTAGTAAGGTGTTCATTGGGTTCATGTGCCATGACGTTAGGCCATATGTTCCACCGCCCCTGCATTGCTTTAAAGAAACTTCTTTCTTAAAGAAGTGCGCTGGCACTATATTGCAGCGGTCTGTAGAGGGAGGCAAAGATGTGGTAAATGTGCAGGAGATCACGAGTATGGGAAGTGTGACGTGGGAGCAAAACTGAAGTGCTGTAACTGTGGGGAAGAACATAGCTCTGCCTACGGGGGATGCAGGTTTAGCAAAAGAGCTGCTGAGGTGCATAAAATAAAGGTCTCTCAAGGTATATCCCATACAGATGCAGTCAAGAAAGTTTCAAGTAACGAGTTTAGAGTAAATACAGAGAGAGGAGCCAGTGCTGCTCCCAGCCAGGGCAAAATGAGAAAGGCCAGCGTGGCTCCCAAGAAGTGTGAAGGTTTCAAGAGTGGAGGTCCCAAGTGTGCAGGTTCCAGAATTAATGAGAATACCCTGGTTGTGGATAGAGAGGATTTTGTACTCTTTATGGTGGATGTTGTAAACTGTGCTGCTCAGACTCAAAGCAGAACTGAAAGGATCAGGATCATTGCTGGAGCTGCAGGGAGATTCCTTGGAACAAAGGAGCTTGATTGGGCAGATATAGAAAACAGGCTAAAGGCGCTAAATGGGAGTCGGAGTGATGGGGGTCTGCTTGTGGGGAGTCAGAGTGATCAGAGTGACGAGATGGGGGTGGGGGTGGTCTCCTGTCCTCGCCCAGTCTCGTAGACGCACGGCTACCAAGCAGCGACATCAGTGGAAATATTAAAGCCTATAAATGAAGCCTAAAGAATAAAGCTGTACGGTGGAAGCACCGAACGTCAAAGAAGGAGAGGAAGATGAAGAAGAGTTTCCCTGGAACAAAGCCGGTTGTTGTTGTTGTTGTTGTTTTATGGCGGTTGACATCCGAGTGTTGCATTACCGCCAGACTTTATTCCTTAGACTTTGTCGTAGTCCTGTTGTTGTTGTTGTTGTTTTATGGCGGTTGGCATCCGAGTGTTGCATTACCGCCAGACTTTATTCCTCAGACGTTTCGTAGTCCTCAGACTCTGTCGTAGTCCGTAAAAGTACTCCTCCCATTGCTTTGGTGTTACAAAGCCCATGAGGTCATGATATGTCTTTGTGACTAGAATAGTTGTTGTGTCAGAGACCAACCGGCTTTATTCCAGGGAGACTCTTCTTCATCTTCCTCTCCCTCTTTGACGTTCGGTGCTTTGGAAGTACAAAGCCCATGAGGTCATGGGACGTCTTTGTTGTTTTACAAAGCCCATGAGGTCATGGGACGTCTTTGTCGTTTTATCCTTTAGAAGTCCTTCTTCCATCACTTTGGTGTTTCTAGGCCCATGAAGTCAAAGCGCGTTAGAACATCCTCTTGCTCCTCATCCTCGGCTCAGTCTCCAACACCCCCCACCTCTATAAACGTTTACCCAGCCCTGTGCTACCACAGCCTGACACAAACCCTGTGACTGAATCGCCAGAACGTTCTGCAGATTGAACTCCCGCCCATTATTCCGAAACCACAAGGCCAACCCGGCCCTTTCTCTATCATAAGCCTCACAGCAAATCAGCACATGCTCGACAGTCTCTGGCACCCGACAGTGACCACACAGACCGGTCGGGTGTTTGCCTATCCTACTCAGTGACCAATTGAGTCCAGTATGGCCAATCCTCATGCGGGCGAAGGCCCTTTCCTCCCACGCGTTCCTGCCCATAGACCCGCAAGGACCCACACTACCCTGTACGTGATAGAGATGCCGTCCAGTAACACAGTGGCTCCAAAATTCCTGCCAAAGGCCGACCACATGACTCTTGATAACGGGCTTGATTTCAGATTTGCTTAACTCAACCGCCACATCAATTGATGGCCGCCTAAGGGAACGTTTAGCCAGTGCATCAGCCATTTCGTTACCATCCACCCCCACATGCGCAGGGACCCAAAAGAAGGAAACCCTCACATCCTTCCTGGACAGGGAGAGCATCAGACAGAAGATGCCATTCAACACATCCTGTCTGCAATCCGATTTCCCAGATTTAATGCTTTGCAATGCAGAAAGGCTGTCGGAGGCCACCACAATGCCGCAACACTGCAAAGCAGATTCCGCCCATTCCAATGCCAACCGTATCGCTATGAGTTCCGACGTGAAAACAGAAAGGCGATCTGTCAACCTCTTCTTGACCGCCAGCCCCAGGTCAGGCACAAAATAAGCGGCGCCAGTACGCCCACTCTCAGGATCCCTAGACCCGTCGGTATAAATAAACACATCACCTGAGTGCTTATCGATGAGCGCTTGAACGGCAAACTGCTGTGCCCTCCCAGCGACTCCTCTAAGCTTGCCATGCAAGCTAACATCAACAGGAGCCGGGACAAACTTCCACGGAGCTATAGCAGACAAAGCCACCGACGGGCTCACACGCAGATCACCAACCCCCTTTGTCGTAGTCCTAAAAGTTCTTCTTCCAGTGCCTTGACTTCCAGTGCTTTGTCCTCAGACTCTGTCGTAGTCCGTAAAAGTACTCCTTCCATTGCTTTGGTGTTACAAAGCCCATGAGGTCATGATATGTCTTTGTGACTAGAATAGTTGTTGTTGTTTCAGACAACAACCGGCCTAAAGAATAAAGCTGTACGGTGGAAGCACCGAACGTCAAAGAAGGAGAGGAAGATGAAGAAGAGTCTCCCTGGAATAAAGCCGGTTGGTCTCTGAAACAACAACTATTCTAGTCACAAAGACGTATCATGACCTCATGGGCTTTGTAACACCAAAGCAATGGAAGGAGTACTTTTACGGACTACGACAGAGTCTGAGGACTACGACAAAGTCTGAGGAATAAAGTCTGGCGGTAATGCAACACTTGGATGCCAACCGCCATAAAACAACAACAACAACAACAACAACCAAAGCAATGGAAGGAGTACTTTTACGGACTACGACAGAGTCTGAGGACTACGAAACGTCTGAGGAATAAAGTCTGGCGGTAATGCAACACTCGGATGCCAACCGCCATAAAACAACAACAACAACAACAACAACAACAACAACCGGCTGTTGCCGCCATTACACATCAACGACGGGGCCTCTGCCAATAACAACATCGCTGACGGTGGATTATTGAGCGTTGTTTGGATATTACGGCAACATAGAGGAACGCCTCGGTCCGTATGACGGGGAAGAGGAAGAGGAAGCGTGACCTGGTCGGTGACGATATGAACAGCGGGGAGGACTCCCCTGGAGCCACTGATCCTGTGCAGCGTAGGGCGTCTTCTTGCTCGTCTATGGAGGGCTCTCTCAGTGAGGAGCAGGGCGGGGGGGTTGCAGATATCGGGGATGTGAGTTCAGAGTGTAAGGTGTTCATAAAGCTCGCGCAGGATAATGCGTCCTTTAAGGGGTGGGATCCGATGGCGTTGACAAGGAGCCTGACTGTAGCTGTGGGAGTGGTCAAGCATGCGAGTGTCCTTAGAGATGGCTCGCTGCTGGTCGTGTGCAAGGACGTGGCTCAGCAAAGGAAGGCGATTGAAGCTAAGTGTCTGGGGGGGAAGGACATTCTTGTGTCTGATGCTGTAAGAGGCACGGTCAGGGGAGTTATCGTAGACGTCCCTACGACGACATCTGTGGATGACATAAAGGAGAATTTGACTGAAGCTAAGGTGGTGGATGCTAGGCGGTTGAAGATGACCTGGGATGGGGTAAGGTGTGACAGCCTGTCGATAATGATTAGATTTGAAGGTGGGATCCTGCCTCGTGTGGTGTGCGTTGGGTACATGCGCTATGGCGTACGCCCATATGTTCTGCCGCCCCTGCGTTGCTTCAAGTGCCAGCGCTTTGGGCATATTGCAGCGGTCTGTAGAGGGAAGCAGAAGTGTGGTAAATGTGCAGGAGACCACGAGTATGGGAAGTGTGACGACGGAGCAAAACTCAAGTGCTGTAACTGTGGGGGAGAGCATAGCTCTGCCTACGGGGGATGCGTGTTCAGCAAGAGGGCTGCTGAGGTGCAAAAAGTTAGAGCCTCTCAAGGCATATCCTACGCGGATGCGGTCAAGAAGGTGTCTGGTAGTCAGGTGAAGGTAGATGCAGTGGGGGCTGCCAGTGCTGCTGGTGTCCTAGGCGACAGGGGAGGGGGCAGCGTTGCCCGCGGCCAGGGGGAGGTCCCCACTGGGATGCCTGTGAGTGTGGCTTCCACGGGCAGAGGCCCTGTGGGTGCGGAGGATGTACTGGTTGTGAAGAGGAAAGATTTCTTCCTCTTTATGGTGGAAGTGATTAACTGTACTGGTCAAACCAAGAAGAGATCCGAAAAGACTAATATCATCGCTAAGGCTGCAGGGAAGTACTTTGGAGCTGGGGGTCCCGAGTGGACGGAGATAGAGGATGCGCTGCGGGAAGGCACCCTGCCCCATTCTGGCAGTGGGAGTGGGGGGGCTCCCGATGCGCCGTCAGGTTCCGGGGGCTCATAATGGCGGTGGTTGTCTTGCAATGGAATGCGCGTAGTCTTCGTGCTAATGGCCAGGAATTTAAGCATTTTGTCTCTACCTTGTTGAACAAGCCTCACGTTATGTGCGTGCAGGAGACTTGGTTACGACCTAGGTGGGGTTTTGGGATACAAGGGTATGTGTGTGTTAGGAATGATAGGGAGCAGGGTAGAGGCGGAGGTGTGGCTGTGTTTGTCCGAGATGACCTAAATTACGTTGTTGTCAGTGTGAGTAAAGCGCCGGAGGCTCTGGCGGTGAGGGTCTGGCTGGGTGGTGAAGCTGTTACTGTGGTTAACCTTTATAATCCGTGTGGTGAGTTAACGTTAGAGTCCTTACATAGTATCGGTAAGGATGTTCGGGGAAAGGCCGTGTGGTGTGGGGATTTTAATGCGCATAGCGCTTTGTGGGGCGGTAGTGGTACCGATAGGTATGGGCAGGTGGTAGAGGGTTTTATCAATCAAAGGGAGTTGGTTTGTCTGAATGATGGGAGTGGGACCCGCTATGATATGGGGACCGGTACGGAAAGTGCAATAGATCTTACGCTTGTGTCCAAGGAGTTAGCTGGTGTTTGTAGTTGGGAGGTTCTTGGTAATCTTTCTTTTGGTAGCGATCACTATCTAGTCCGCACCGAGATTGGCTTTGGGAGCTGTGTGGTCAGGGGGACGAGGACCCAGAGGTGGCAGTTGGCAAGGGCGAACTGGGGGGCTTTCCTGAGGAAAGCTGATGATGGTTCTAGGGTTCTGCAGGAAGGAGGATTGACTCAGGTGGATGATCTCAATAGTGCAATTGTCTCGCTCATCAAGCAGTCAGCGGTAGGCACGATTCCTAAGAGTGGTGGTAGTGGACATAGGAAGCGGGTGCCGTGGTGGAATGAAGCATGTGGTCATGCTGTTAGGGCGAGAAATGCGGCGTTTCGCCGGCTAAGGGTTACCCACACTGAGGGTGCCCTCATTGACTACAAGAGGGCCCGCGCTGTTGTGCGGAAAACTGTAAGAATGGCCAAGAGTGCCTATTGGAGGCGGTATTGTTCCAAAATTGGGAGAGAAACGCGTCTCGGGGATGTTTGGGGGATGATTAAGCGGATGCATGGGGTTGAGCGCCGTCATGGGACCCCGGTCCTAATACAGAATGGTGTTGAAGCAGTCAGCGACGTTGACAAAGCTGAACTGTTGGCCGGCACCTTTGTGTCGGTGCACAGCTCTGACAATCTCTCACCTGCGGAAAGGCATTACAGGAGAGTACTCTGGCCCAGAATTCTGAGCTGATTGGGCACCAGCCTTCGACTCAAGATGACCTTGACCTTCCGTTTAGTTTGTTTGAGCTAAGGAGAGCACTTTCTAAGGCGAAACAGACAGCCCCGGGTAAAGATGAGGTGTGCTATGACATGCTCTCTCATTTGACTGATGACACGCTTGGGCTAGTCCTGGGTCTTTTCAACCGTGTTTGGGATTCAGGTTGTGTTCCATCTGCGTGGAAACAGTCTACGGTGGTGCCGGTTCTGAAGCCGGGTAGGCCAGCGTCTGACCCTTCAAGTTATAGGCCGATTGCCTTGACGTCGCAGCTCGGGAAAACGATGGAGCGCATGGTTACCGAGCGGTTGGATTACTTCTTGGAGAGTCAGGGTTTGCTTCCCGCGCACCAGAGTGGTTTCCGTAGGGGCAGGAACACCATGGATTCCGTGTTGTGTTTGGAATCTGATATCCAGCTGGCCAGGGCTCAGAAAGAAAAGGTTATTGCGGTGCTCTTCGATGTGGAGAAGGCGTACGATATGGTTTGGAAGGATGGGCTCCTCATTAAGCTGCGGAAGTGTGGTGTGAAGGGTAAACTGTTTAACTGGGTCCGGAGCTTTCTGTCTGGCCGGCGTATCCAAACCAGAGTGGGCGCTGCTTACTCTGGGGTCTATGGGGTGGAGAATGGGATCCCGCAGGGGAGTGTGTGTAGCCCTATCTTGTTCAATGTTATGATTAAGGACATCTTTGACGACGTGGATGGGTCTGTTGGGAGGAGCCTTTATGCTGACGATGGCGCTCTATGGGTGAGAGGGAGGAATCTCCGGTTTTACGAGGCAAAACTGCAAAGGGCAATACAGCAGGTGGAGCAGTGGACCCTGAAGTGGGGGTTTAAACTGTCCGTACGGAAGTCTCAAGTGATCTGTTTCTTCAATGGGCATAGGGACGTCTCCCTTCGACTGCATGGGCAGGTGCTCGAACAGGTCAGGGAGGTGAGGTTCTTGGGGGTCACCTTTGACGAGAGGCTTAGTTGGCGTCAGCACATTGATGAGGTCAGTGGTAAATGCAAAAGGGTGAATAACTTGCTTTGTTGTCTATCCGGCCAGGACTGGGGGGCCAGCAGAAGGTCGCTCCTGGGTATTTATCGGGCCGTCATGAGGGCGGCTATTGATTATGGCTGTATAGCCTACATGTCTGCGGCTGAGACTAACTTAAAGAAGCTTGATGTGGAGCAAGCCCAGGCCTTGCGCATCTGCTGTTGGGCTTTTAGGACCTCCCCTGTCTCGGCGCTGCAGGTTGAGTTGGGGGAATTGCCGTTACGGCTCCGGAGGCTGGAACTTCTGTTGGCTTACTGGGTGAATGTGCAGGGTCATGCGAGCTCTCACCCGGTGAGGGACTTTCTCGGGGTTGATGGGGGGCAGAGTGGGGCTGGCGGTATGGTTTTTAGCCAGGTAGGAGGTGCGAGGGCGCGGCTTGCGGGGGTTGGTGATCTGCGTGTGAGCCCGTCGGTGGCTTTGTCTGCTATGGCTCCGTGGAGGTTTGTCCCGGCTCCTGTTGATGTTGGCTTGCATGGCAGGCTTGGAGGGGTCGCTGGGAGGGCACCGCGGTTTGCCGTTCAAGCGCTCATCGATGAGCACTCGGGTGATGTGTTTGTTTGTACCGACGGGTCTGGGGATCCTGAGAGTGGGCGTACTGGCGCCGCTTGTTTTGTGCCTGACCTGGGGCTGGCGGTCGGGAAGAGGTTGACAGATCGCCTTTCTGTTTTCACGTCGGAACTCATGGCGATACGGTTGGCATTGGAATGGGCGGAGTCTGCTTTGCGGTGTTGCGGCATTGTGGTGGCCTCTGACAGCCTTTCTGCATTGCAAAGCATTGGGTCTGGGAGATCGGATTGCAGACAGGATGTGTTGAGTGGCATCTTCTGTCTGATGCTCTCCCTGTCCAGGAAGGATGTGAGGGTTTCCTTCTTTTGGGTCCCTGCGCATGTGGGGGTGGATGGTAGCGATGTGGCTGATGCACTGGCTAAACGTTCCCTTAGGCGGCCATCGATTGATGTGGCGGTTGAGTTGGGCAAGTCTGAAATCAAGCCCGTTGTCAAGGGTCATGTGGTCGGCCTTTGGCGGGAATTTTGGAGCCGCTGTGTTACTGGACGGCATCTCTATCGCGTACAGGGTGGTGTGGGTCCTTGCGGGTCTGTGGGCAGGAGCGCGTGGGAGGAAGGGGCCTTCGCCCGCATGAGGATTGGCCATGCTGGACTCAATTGGTCACTGAGTGGGATGGGCAGACACCCGACCGGTCTGTGTGGTCACTGTCGGGTGCCGGAGACTGTCGAGCATGTGCTGATTTGCTGTGGGGCTTATGATGGAGAAGGGGCCGGGTTGGCCTTGTGGTTTCGGAATAATGGGCGGGAGTTCAATCTGCGGAGCGTTCTGGCGATTCAGTCACGGGGTTTGTGTCGGGCTGTGGTTGCTTACTTATGTAGCACAGGGCTGGGTAAACGTTTATAGAGGTGGGAGGTGTTGGAGACTGAGCCGAGGATGAGGAGCAAGAGGATGTTCTAACGGGATGAGGAGCAAGAGGATGTTCTAACGCGCTTTGACTTCATGGGCCTAGAAACACCAAAGTGATGGAAGAAGGACTTCTAAAGGATAAAACGACAAAGACGTCCCATGACCTCATGGGCTTTGTAAAACAACAAAGACGTCCCATGACCTCATGGGCTTTGTACTTCCAAAGCACCGAACGTCAAAGAGGGAGAGGAAGATGAAGAAGAGTCTCCCTGGAATAAAGCCGGTCACAAAGACATATCATGACCTCATGGGCTTTGTAACACCAAAGCAATGGAAGGAGTACTTTTACGGACTACGACTTTTCGTAGTCTGAGGACTACGAAAAGTCTGAGGAATAAAGTCTGGCGGTAATGCAACAATTGGATGCCAACCGCCATAAAACAACAACAACAACAACCGGCTTTAGAAGAAGAAGAAGAAGAAGAGCTAGTCTCCGGTCTGGAGAGACGGGAGATGGCGGAGGAGAGTGGATCGGTGGTCGAAGACGTTCTGGACGACGTGGAGGAACAGCCTTTTCTGGCTGCACGTGCCCGGAAACGTAAAAAGTCCCTTAGCTCGTCCGAGGGTTCTGGGAATGAGCAGCAGGATGAGGCTGAAGCAATTGATATCCGGAGTGAGAGCAGAGACTGTAAGGTGATCATAAAGCTTGCACAGGATAGTGCATCCTTTAAGGAGTGGAATTCAGTTGCATTGTCAAAGAGCCTAACTGTAGCTGTGGGAGTGATCAAGAGTGCGAGTGTCCTTAGAGATGGCTCGCTGCTGGTCGTGTGCAAGGACGCGGCTCAGCAACGGAAGGCGATTGGAACTAAACGTCTGGGTGGAAAGGACATTCTTGTGTCTGATGCTGAAAGAAACACGGTCAGAGGAGTTATCGTAGGTGTCCCTACGGCGACGTCTGTGGATGAAGTTAAGGAGAATTTGACTGGAGCTACGGTGGTGGACGCTAGGCGGTTGAAGGTGACCCGTTCTGGGGTAAGATGTGACAGCTTGTCGTTAATGGTAACACTTGAAGGGAGGTGCCTGCCTAGTAAGGTGTTCATTGGGTTCATGTGCCATGACGTTAGGCCATATGTTCCACCGCCCCTGCGTTGCTTTAAGTGCCAGCGCTTTGGGCATATTGCAGCGGTCTGTAGAGGGAGGCAAAGATGTGGTAAATGTGCAGGAGATCACGAGTATGGGAAGTGTGACGTGGGAGCAAAACTGAAGTGCTGTAACTGTGGGGAAGAACATAGCTCTGCCTATGGGGGATGCAGGTTTAGCAAAAGAGCTGCTGAGGTGCAGAAAATAAAGGTCTCTCAAGGTATATCCTATGCAGATGCAGTCAAGAAAGTTTCAAGTAACGAGTTTAGAGTAAATACAGAGAGAGGAGCCAGCGCTGCTCCCAGCCAGGGCAAAATGAGAAAGGCCAGCGTGGCTCCCAAGAAGTGTGAAGGTTTCAAGAGTGGAGGTCCCAAGTGTGCAGGTTCCAGAATTAATGAGAATACCCTGGTTGTGGATAGAGAGGATTTTGTACTCTTTATGGTGGATGTTGTAAACTGTGCTGCTCAGACTCAAAGCAGAACTGAAAGGATCAGGATCATTGCTAAAGCTGCAGGGAGATTCCTTGGAACAAAGGAGCTTGATTGGGCAGATATAGAAAACAGGCTAAAGGCGCTAAATGGGAGTCGGAGTGATGGGGGTCTGCTTTTGGGGAGTCAGAGTGATCAGAGTGACGAGATGGGGGTGGGGGTGGTCTCCTGTCCTCGTCCAGTCTCGTAGACGCACAGCTACCAAGCAGCGACATCAGTGGAAATATTAAAGCCTATAGAATGAAGCCTAAAGAATAAAGCTGTACGGTGGAAGCACCGAACGTCAAAGAAGGAGAGGAAGATGAAGAAGAGTCTCCCTGGAATAAAGCCGGTTGGTCTCTGAAACAACAACTATTCTATTCACAAAGACATATCATGACCTCATGGGCTTTGTAACACCAAAGCAATGGAAGGAGTTCTTTTACGGACTACGACAGTCTGAGGACTACGAAAAGTCTGAGGAATAAAGTCTGGCGGTAATGCAACAATTGGATGCCAACCGCCATAAAACAACAACAACAACAACAACCGGCTTTATTCCAGGGAGACTCTTCTTCATCTTCCTCTCCTTCTTTGACGTTCGGTGCTTCCACCGTACAGCTTTATTCTTTAGGCTTCATTCTATAGGCTTTAATAGTTCCACTGACGTCGCTGCTTGGTAGCCGTGCGTCTACGAAACTGGACGAGGACAGGAGACCACCCCCATCCCCATCTCGTCACTCTGATCACTCTGACTCCCCAAAAGCAGACCCCCATCACTCCGACTCCCATTTAGCGCCTTTAGCCTGTTTTCTATATCTGCCCAATCAAGCTCCTTTGTTCCAAGGAATCTCCCTGCAGCTTTAGCAATGATCCTGATCCTTTCAGTTCTACTTTGAGTCTGAGCAGCACAGTTTACAACATCCACCATAAAAAGTACAAAATCCTCTCTATCCACAACCAGGGTATTCTCATTAATTCTGGAACCTGCACACTTGGGACCTCCACTCTTGAAACCTTCACACTTCTTGGGAGCCACGCTGGCCTTTCCCATTTCGCCCTGGCTGGGAGCAGCGCTGGCTCCTCTCTCTGTATTTACACTAAACTCATTACTTGAAACTTTCTTGACTGCATCTGCATAGGATATACCTTGAGAGACCTTTATTTTATGCACCTCAGCAGCTCTTTTGCCAAACCTGCATCCCCCGTAGGCAGAGCTATGTTCTTCCCCACAGTTACAGCACTTCAGTTTTGCTCCCACGTCACACTTCCCATACTCGTGATCTCCTGCACATTTACCACATCTTTGCCTCCCTCTACAGACCGCTGCAATATGCCCAAAGCGCTGGCACTTAAAGCAACGCAGGGGCGGTGGAACATATGGCCTAACGTCATGGCACATGAACCCAATGAACACCTTACTAGGCAGGCACCTCCCTTCAAGTGTTACCATTACCGACAAGCTGTCACATCTTACCCCAGACCGGGTCACCTTCAACCGCCTAGCGTCCACCACCGTAGCTCGTCTCTGAAACAACAACTATTCTAGTCACAAAGACACATCATGACCTCATGGGCTTTGTAACACCAAAGCAATGGAAGGAGTACTTTTACGGACTACGACAGAGTCTGAGGACTACGAAAAGTCTGAGGAATAAAGTCTGGCGGTAATGCAACAATTGGATGCCAACCGCCATAAAACAACAACAACAACAGATCATTGTATCGATCGGGTGGCGCTGGGCGTATCACTTCGGTCATTTCATGCCGGACCTGGAGCTGGCAGTCAAGAAGAGGTTAACAGATCGCCTTTCTGTTTTCACATCAGAATTCATAGCGATACGGTTGGCATTGGAATGGGCAAAATCTACTTTAAAGTGTTGCGGCATTGTGGTGGCCTCTGACAACCTTTCTGCATTGCTAAGCATTAAATCTGGGAAGTCGGATCGCAGACAGAATGGCATCTTCTGTCTGATACTCTTCCTGTCCAGGAAAGATGTGAGGGTTTCCTTCATTTGGGTTCCTGCGCATGTGGGGTTGGATGGTAAATGGCTGATTTGCTGGCTAAACGTTCCCTTAGGCGGCCATCAATTGATGTGGCGGTTGAGTTAAGCAAATCTGAAATCAAGCCTATTATCAAGAGTCACGTGTTCGGCCTTTGGCAGGAATTTTGAAGCCATTGTGATACTGGACGGCATCTCTATCACATACAGGGTAGTGTCGGTCCTTACAGATCCATGGGCAGGAACGCGGGGGAGGAAAGGGCCTTCGCCCGCATGAGGATTGGCCATACTGGACTCAATTGGTCACTGAGTAGGACAGGCAAACATCCGACCGGCCTGTGTGGTCACTGTCGGGTGCCAGAGACTGTCGAGCAAGTGCGGATTCGCTGTGCGGCCTATGAGAGAGAAAGGAACGGGTTGGCCTTGTGGTTTCGGAATAAAGGGCAGGGGATTCAATCTGCGGAACCTTCTTACATTCCAGTCACAGGGTTTGTGTGAGGCTGTGGTTGCTTACTTGTGTAGCACAGGGTAAACGTTTATAGGGTTGGGGTGTGTTGGAGACTGAGCCGAGGATGAGGAGCGAGAGGATGTTCTAACGCGCTTTGAAGTCATGGGCTTTGAAATACCAAAGTGATGGAAGACGAACTTCTAAAGAATGAGACAAATTCTGAAGAATAAAGTCTGGCGGTAATGCAACGCTAGGATACCAACCGCCATAAAACAAAGGTTGGTCTCCGTAAAGCAACAACAACAACAACAACAACAACAACTACGACAAAGTCTGAGGAATAAAGTCTGGCGGTAATGCAACACTTGGATGCCAACCGCCATAAAACAACAACAACAACAACAACAACAAAGGTTGGTCTCTGAAACAACAACAACAACTATTCTAGTCACAAAGACATATCATGACCTCATGGGCTTTGTAACACCAAAGCAATGGAAGGAGTACTTTTACGGACTACGACAGTCTGAGGACTACGAAAAGTCTGAGGAATAAAGTCTGGCGGTAATGCAACAATTGGATGCCAACCGCCATAAAACAACAACAACAACAATAAAGTTTGGCGGTAATGCAACAATTGGATGCCAACCGCCATAAAACAACAACAACAACAACAACAACATGCCAACCACCATAAAACAACAACAACAACAACAACAACAACAACATCATATCTAATCTCTTCTTGACACGGTAGTGTGTAACATATTTTTGAAGGCAATAAAAAGTCACTGAGGATGCCACTGTTTGGACTAATTAATCAGAAAAAAATGCCAGCTCGAAAAGCTGCTTTTCCAAAAAAGAAGAAAGTAGAATTAGACTCTGAATATGGACCACCCAGTATGAACATTGGTGGTCAAACCTGGAAATTTGTAGATAAAGAGTGGATAACAGACACTGGTGGACCTGTTTCAAATAAGGAAATGCGGACACTCGAGAAAATAAATGAACAATTAGAAGAAGAAAACAACCTTCTGAAATTTAAGATTGAACTTCTCATGGACATGCACACAGAGACAACGATACAATATCACCTGAAAGAGAAGGAATTGGAAGAACTAAAGCTTCAGCAAACATAAGAGACTACCGTGGTCAATGGCGCCACGATTCCCTGGTACAAGCGGAACCTCCAATCATGAAAAGCACTGATGTTCCCCTTACTGGCTACAGGCTACACCATGGCCCGCTCAAGAAGACATTGTGATTATGCACAGCTGATGCGGCTCTAGGTGCGCTATTCCTGTGCCAACACCTTTACGGCTCCAACAGTGTTTGCAAACGAGGCAGCAGCAGCCATGGACGTGTCACTATGAGCGGGAGGCCACATTAAACCTGCTCTAAGTTAGACACAAAGCCGGGGGAGGACAATCTGCGGTCCAGCTGATCAGATAAACATTTGTATGTCAGCCTTGGACTGTGGTTTCACCTCTGCCTCTGACTGCTCTGATTTTGGTGTTAGAGGCTTCCAGAGCAGAGACAGGGGATTATGCACAATCTCATCCCAGATTTCATCACATGTCTTCAGCTTTGGCTTCACGCTGCATCCGGTTCAGTACTTTACACAGGTTTCCAAGGGCTAATATTAACAAATAGATTTTTTTTAAATGTATTTGATGTACAACTTTCCTATTATCTTGAAAAAAAGCATCTCTGCCCTGCCTTGTGCATTTTTATAATGAATTAACTGGGTGCAATCTGGGCATGAGATTGTGCATGCATATAGCGCACCTAGAGCCTCATCACCTGCACATAATCATGTTGTCTTTGTGAACGGGCCACAGTTTAGCCTGTAGCCAAGGGGAACAGCGGTACCTTTCACAATTGGAGGTGCTGCTGTTCCCTGGCCGTGGTCCTGAAAGGAAAATTCCATCTTTATTTTGAATTCGAGTTTGTTCTCTTAAATTCTTGAGTTTATTTTCGCAGAAGTGACTGCATATTAAAAAAAACATTGTAACGGCCCTTGTACTTTGATGTAATAAACTGTAAATGACAAACTGTAAATGACTGGACCTGCATGAGCCAATCAGAACTGGAGGAGCATTAGCTGGCCTTTAGCTGATTTCCTCATACTTTAGTGCAGTTGACAGAAATAAACCATATTTTTGTTTTTTTAACTGGTTTAAACACATCGAGCTGCAGTTGTGACACTTCTGATCAAAGTGACTGTAACTGTGGAAAAATGAGGGCCCACTTTGCACTCCTTATGATGTGTGATCATGAGTCCACACTTCCTCAAGTTTCAGTCACTCTTGCTGAAAAGGCTTTACAGAGTTTCATGAACCTCGAAACTTTAAAAAACAAAAGGTTGATCCAGGTGGGGGATTGTGGATGTTTTGGTTAAAACCCATTAGCCTTGGTGTCTCAAAAACACTTAAAAATCAGAATCCTTTAACACATATGGCTTCCTCTCATACTGCTCCTTTATCTCTTGCAGTTGTTTGATGACTTTGTCCTTCTCTTCAACCTCCTTTAGCAGAGTCTGGCCGTTCTCTCTGTTTTGGCTAACCTCTCCAGGTACAGCGTACAGTATTTTCCGGACACACTGGAGTAGAAGTCGCATTTTTGGAGGAAATTTATTTGATAAAATCCAAGACCAAGAACAGACATTTCATCTTGAAATGCAATTTAACATAATAACAGATTAGAGAACATGGTGAATAGGTGTACGTATGCTAACGCTAACACCTTCAGCTACATGACGCACAGACAAGAAACTCGTAATTGTCTGGTATGTTAACGTAACATATTAACAGTTATTCAGATAAAGAACAAGCTAACAAGTTTACCAAAGCATCAGTATTACCCCAAATCACTAAATCCATTGAATTATTCCTCTGTGTCACTTCTACACTGCAGACTTCAGACACGACACGGACAGCTGTGTCCTGCAGAAGTTCTCTGACGACTCTGCCATCATCGGACTCATCACGGACGACGATGACGCGGAGTACAGAGGACTGGCGCAGGACTTTGTGGACTGGTGTCAGCGGAACCACCTCCTCATCAACGCGGGGAAGACCAAGGAGATGGTGGTGGACTTCCGCAGACAACACCCCACTGCCCCCTCACCAGTGAACATCCAGGGAAGGGACATTGAGAGAGTGACTCATACAAGTACCTGGGTGTTCATCTGAACCACAAACTGGACTGGACTCATAACACAGACTGTACAGGAAGAGCCAGAGTCGGCTCTACCTCCTGAGGAGACTCAGGTCTTTTGGAGTGACAGGGCCACTCCTGAAGACCTTCTATGACTCTGTGGTGGCATCAGCCCTCCTGTACGGTGTGGCCTGCTGGAGCAGCAGCATCACAGAGAGGGAGAGGAAGAGGCTGGACAAAGTCATCAAGAAGTCCAGCTCCGTCCTGGAATGTGCTCTGGACTCGGTGCAGGAGGTGGGGGACAGGAGGGTCCTGGCTAGATTCACATCTATGCTGGACCATGAGTGTCGCCCCCTGCAGGACACTCGCTCTGGAGAGCAGCTTCAGTGAGAGACTGATCCACCCTCGCTGTGTGAAGGAAAGGTTTCGTAGGTCTTTCCTTCTGCTGCTGTCAGACTTTATAACAAACACTGTTAGTCCTGAACACTCGCAATATTGACCTAACCATGTGCAATACTGTCATATTCATGTGCAGTTACTGTCGTGCTCACATGCAATGGTGTCACATTCATGTGCATATAACTGATGAAAATGGAGTGTTTATTTTGCCATTGTTATTAGTATTATCTTGTCTTACGCTAAGCTGTTTTTATTTTATTTTATATTATATTTTATTATTTATTATTATCTTACTTTTATCTTTATTTATTTTTCCCCTCCATTCCTTATTAGGAAATTAGAGGTTTTGTCTATAGGAGTATTTGTTTATAAGAGTTCTTCTATTAAGAGTGTTTTTTATTATACTATTAAGAGTGTTTTTTAAACTTCCTACAAGTTATCTGTACTTTCCTCTGTATCCACCTGCGTTGCAACAATTAAATTTCCCAATGTGTGGACAATAAAGGATTATCTTATCTTATCTTATCTTAAAGAACTCCACAAACTCCGGAGGAAGAGAAAGTGGAGATTCTTCTTCTGCGTCGCTTAGAGCCTAGAGCGCCCTCTTGAGGTTGTCAGTGTGAAAATGATTAACATGTGACATGCGGTTGCCAGTGTGGCAATAAATATCACGAATAATATCACATATAAGTCGCTCTGGAGTATAAGACGCACCCGACCAAAACTATGACAAAAGGTGCAACTTATAGTCTGGAAAATACGGTAATCATCTGTTTCTGCCTCTAGATATATTCAATACAAATTGGTCTTTTTCATTAATCTCAGAAAGTCTTCCTCGCTGACTTCTCTGTCTCCATCTCGGTCAGCCTGTTGTTTTATGGCGGCCGTTATCCAAGTGTTACATTACCGCCAGACTTTATTTTTTAGACTTTGTTCCCTTGATACAAACATACACCTCCTTTCAGTTCTTCTTCTTCTTCTTTGGGGTTTAATGGCAGTTGGTATCCAAGTGTTACATTACCGCCACCCACTGTAGTTAAAATAGTATATTTGTTTTAAACTACAGCGCTTCCTTTCAGTTCTGTTGTTGTTGTTGTTGTTTTAGTTTTAATTATGAGTTTGATGGCGGCTGGTATCCAAGTTTGATGGCGGCTGGTATCCAAGTGTTACACTATAAGGCATTTTCTATATGAGATGTTGTTGTTGTTGTTGTTGTTGTTTTATGGCGGTTGGCATCCAAGTGTTGCATTACCGCCAGACTTTATTCCTCAGACTTTGTCGATGAGGATGAATGAGATGTCATATAGAAAATGACATCTCATTCATCCACTGCTTGATGACATCATCATTCTAACAATGATGCTCGATGACATCATCATTCTAATGATGATGTCATCATTCTAATGATGATGACATCATCTTTCTAATGATGATGTCATCATTCTAATGATGATGACATCATAATTCTTATGATGATGTCATCAGCAACAAAACAACAAAGGTTTTTGAACATGGTGATTGGCGGTAAATGCACCTTAGAAGAACTTCTAAAGAATACAATGAAGTCTGAAGAATAAAGTCTGGCGGTAATGCAACACTTGGACGCCAACCGCCATAAAACAACAACAACTCTGCCGAAAACAACAACTTTGATACCAATCGCCATTAATACACCAAAGAAGAAGAAAACACCAAAGAAGAAGTTTGCTGCCAACCTTCATTAAAAGTAACTTAAAAAGAAGAAGAGCACGGTTAACAACTTCATGTTTTTTGTTTCAAATCCAAATTTCCGTCCTTTAAGTTGTTCTTAAAAAAAAACATGTCAGACTTTGGATTGGAGGATTCGGACAGTGAAGAGATTATTCAGAAATATGAAGGAGAAAGAAACGAGGCTGGGGATAGGCATGGTTTTGGAAAAGCTGTGCTGGAAAATGGAGACACTTATGAAGGACAGTATCATAACGGGAAAAGACACGGACTGGGAACCTATCGCTTTAGGAACCGAGCCAAACATGTGGGGAACTACTTCCAGAACATGAAGCATGGGGAGGGTACTTTCTACTACCCAGACGGCTCCAAATATGAAGGTTATTGGGTTCATGACATGAGGCACGGCCGTGGGATCTATACCTACCCCAATGGAGACACGTACAATGGACAGTGGTTAAAACATCAGAGACATGGTCAGGGCACCTACCACTATAAGAGCACAGGCGCCAAGTACAAAGGCAAATGGGAGAATGGGAAGATGGAATCCAAGGGAGAGTACATCTACTCAAACCACAGATTCAAGGGAAACTTTGTCAAGAATAATCCTTCAGGCCCTGGGAAGTATGTGTTTGACTTCGGCTGTGAGCAGCACGGTACATTCATACAGTTGCAGGAGGATCAACCCGAATGGGAGATCCCCACGAGTACTAATGTCAAATGGATTCCTAAGTACATCAGTGGCCCCTCTTAACACTCTTTTGAGGAATTCATCAGCTCTGAAGGGGGTCGGGCCTATTTTCCACAGTACCTATACTCTCTGGGGGAACAGCTGTACTTTCAATCGTGAAAAGTACTGATGTCCCCCCTACTGGCTCCAGGCTGACAATGTGATTATGCATGAGATTGTGCATGCATGTAGCCACCTAGAGCCACATCACCAGCACATAATCATGTTGTCTTTGTGAACAGTCCACAGTGTAGCCAGGGGGAACAGTGATTTCATGATTGGAGGTATTGTGGTTCCCCCGGGGCACTCTTCCCTCTAAGCTGAGCGCCTGCGCCATTGCGCACTGCTCGCACAAGAAAATCTATGGCGCGCAGAAAATTTTATTCACCATAAACTTATTAATTAATGTCTAATATTAGACCTAATCTAATCTAATTACCAAACGGCCACCGGGGGCAATCTAGAAGGAAGCGCAAGCGTTTGACACACTGTAGAAGACTCTAGTGGACAGTAGAAGCACTGTCCAGGAGACACGTGTAACTCGTGTTCTCTATATTTTTAGTTTCAAAACGCTGTGTGTTTTATTACAATCAGACTCATATTCACTGAAATATTAGTCTAATCCAGCAGCACAGCGCGGACCTCGGGCGCGTTCAAAAGATGTTTCTTGACCTGACTCACGAGTCAAAAGACAACATGTGCATCATTACTCTGGACCATATTTCTGTGTAAATATCTCATGTCACAACGTAACACAATAAGTACGAGCTTAGGAGAGTTAGGTAAAGTTAGCGCCAGGAGCAGATGAAACAGATGTGAAGACACAGGTAAATACGCTCACACAAGTAATAGTAAAGTAGAGTAATCAAGGACAGCAGGGATAGAAGGGACAGCTGTGATTTGTTTGTTTGTTAAACTTCAAAATACTGTGTGTTTTATTACAATCCAACTCCTATTCACTGAAAAATTTGTCTAATTAGTCCCGCAGTGCTCAAAAGACGCATCACTACAGTGTTTATTTATGTGTAAATATCTCATGTTACAACGTGGGCACGTGCGGTTTATTGACAGTCGCGGCCCATATATGGACAAGTTCTATTTTCTTGGTAAATATTATTCAGGAGCGCTGTATGTATCATTGGCTGGACACCTGTCAGTGACAGGTGTCCAGCCAATACGGTTTACATATGCTACACAGCCAATCAGAGCATTGATAGTGTATAAGTGCCCTGCCCATACGCACCTTGCAGGTTCGTTAAACAATGATGCGGCAGAGTTAAAAGACGCAACCCCTTATCATGGCAAAATGAACGGGCAGCGCCAGGGACACATCCACTCACCAAGCCAAAATAAAAAAGAAATGCGGTTCTTTTAGGATGGAATGGCTTGTGCCACTGGACCACAGCCAGGCCAAAGCGGGACTCAAAGAACTATACATCTCATGAACATGATTTTTTTTATTTTTCATTTTAAATTGGCCTGATTTCCTGTAATAAAAGTAAACTAATGAAAATTGCTGCTGTAATTTGATTATTTTAATGTAACTTGCTATGATGCAAGGTTTTCAACGGGCGTGTGATACTGGTGTGTGGCCACAGGGGGCACATCTGATGTTGTTCACAGTGGTCCTCGGTGTGCCCAGGGAGCTTGTGTGTTTGCTCAGACACATGAAAAAATAGAGGGAACATTACCCTGGGGTACTGCTGTTCCCTGGCCGTGGTGCTGAAAAGAAAATTCTGTCTTTATTTTGACTACAAGTTTTTTTCGCATATATTTTTGAGTTTGTTCTCGTAAAATTACGAGTTTATTTTTGTAGTACGAGAAGTTTATTCTTGTAGTGCCCGCATATATTTTTAATTTGGAATGGCCCTTCAACTCATACATAAGAAATAGTGAAGTGTAAACAATAAATAATCATGTAGATGTTACCCAAACGTATTTTTATACTGTCATGTGTAGTTGAATAAAGAAAACAAAATGCACGATCAATACTCTTGTACTCTTGTGGGTGAAATCTGTGGAAGGACATGGAAGGAGCTTATCAAAACACACAAACTAAACAAGGATGTTCAAATCTTAAACGGGTTGGCTTATGACCAAGGTTTTGTACCAAACAACTGACCTGAGATTCAAGGTCTTGATTACAAAAGGTTAAAAGGTTTTCACCAGATCATAAAAGATAATCACATAAAAAAGCTTTTATAAATTGAAATAATCTTTTGACTTGGAGAAACAGAACATTTTTTAAAATTACAAATGAGGAGTTATAATTAAACAAAGTAATGACCATTATAACCCTCTGACAGACATTTTTTTATTCACTGCTTATAGATCAGAACTCTCAAGGGGAATAATATCAAAATAATCTGGACAGCTACTCCTCATTAGTACCTGGTGCCTGCAGTAGAGCCTTGTGCCTGCAGTAGAGCCTGGTGCCTGCAGTAGAGCTGGAGCCTGCAGTAGAGCCTGGTGCCTGCAGTAGAGCTTGGTGCCTGCAGTAGAGCTGGAGCCTGCAGTAGAGCTTGGTGCCTGCAGTAGAGCTTGGTGCCTGCAGTAGAGCTGGAGCCTGCAGTAGAGCTTGGTGCCTGCAGTAGAGCTTGGTGCCTGCAGTAGAGCTTGGTGCCTGCAGTAGAGCTGGAGCCTGCAGTAGAGCTTGGTGCCTGCAGTAGAGCTTGGTGCCTGCAGTAGAGCTGGAGCCTGCAGTAGAGCCTGGTGCCTGCAGTAGAGCTTGGTGCCTGCAGTCGAGCTGGTGCCTGCAGTAGAGCTGGTGCCTGCAGAGGTCTTCAGAGCCTTAAGACCTGGGACCTGGGCCAGCTCTAATGGGATTGGACCTGCATGAGCCAATCAGAACTGGAGGAGCAATAGCTGGCCTTTAGCTGATTTCCTTATACTTTAGTGCAGTTGACAGAAATAAACCATATTTTTGTTTTTTTTTAACTGGTTCAAACACATCGAGCTGCAGTTGTGACACTTCTGATCAAAGTGACTGTAACTGTGGAAAAATGAGGACCCACTTTGCACTCCTTATGATGTGTGATCATGAGTCCACACTTCCTCAAGTTTCAGTCACTCTTGCTGAAAAGGCTTTACAGAGTTTCATGAACCTCGAAACTTTAAAAAACAAAAGGTTGATCCAGGTGGGGGATTGTGGATGTTTTGGTTAAAACCCATTAGCCTTGGTGTCTCAAAAACACTTAAAAACCTAAGAATATTCATCGGAATCCTTAAAAACTTCTGGCTTCCTCTCATACTGCTCCTTTATCTCTTGCAGTTGTTTGATGATGTTGTCCTTTGTCCATCAATGTTCATTCAAAGGCCACTCTGTAGGGGGCGCTATTGCGCACATTTCAATTTTGTCATCATAAACTGGTCCAAACTTGAAAGTTTAACAACTGATTCAAATTTGGTCCTAATCGTCACATCACTCTGACAGACTCTGATGATGGACGGCAGATAAAATGTAATGCATTGTATCCCGTGAGTGGAGGGTTCAAAATGTCCAACAGTGATGTTACTCTCAGTGTCTCATGTGAGTGAATCACGCTGATGGAGCCAGTCTGTTCTGATGATAGTTGCTCTAATGTTCCTGTGTGTCCTCAGATGGTCCTAAAGACACTTCAGTTGTGGTCAGTCCGTCCGGTTCACTGTCATCAGGTCAGTCAATGATGCTGAGCTGCTCCAGCAGAGCCAAGCCTCCTGTTCATCACTTCACCTGGTTCAGACACAGCTCACAAGGACCAGTCAATGTCAGTGAAGGACAGACTTACAGCTTCAACATCTGTGAAGGAGGAGAATATTACTGTGTGGCCTCAAATACACTTGGAAATGAATCATCTGCAGTCATCCAGCTCAGAACAGAAGGTATTTTACCCTTCACTGCACTATTCTGATCTTCATATTTATATCATGAAAGGAAAATTACAGGACCAGTTTTCGCACCAAAATATATCAAATAAAAGATACAAGAATGGCTGTAACATAATACATTGTAAGAGCAGATTTGATACATTTTAACATGCGTTATTCTTAAAAGGTTTCTCACTGCTAAAAACAGGTGTTGCTGATAATAACTGTCCGACTTAATGTTTGTTTGTTTGTTTGTTTGTTTGTTTGTTTGTTTGTTTGTCAGGAGCAGTTGTGACCGGGATTGGCCCATACAACATCGTGAAGCTCTGTGGGATTGTACTGCTCTACCTCTCCCTGGTCCTTATTGAATGGTGAGGTATAAATATTGTCGTTTTATATGTCGCATTATCGTTTTTTCTGTGTTTTTTTCTTCAAAATAAACTGGCCTCACTTTACTTTCAGCTGGTTCAGAGCATCGCACAAGAATCAGGAGCAGGTAAGCATTAGCCAATATTTACACACGTTCAGTTTCTCTGTTTTAACTCACTTATTTTGTATGTTTTATCCAAAGAGATCAGAGCCAGCGATATATGAAAACTCTGCGATTGTAAAGCAAACTTAAAATGCATTTTGTTCTGTTTTGTACTTGTTCTTCTCTATGTATTTTATTACAAATCAATATATATCAGAGTTAATAGTAATAATCCAGTTGTATGGCAGCAAGTTAAAGCTGGGGTTTCTGATTTTGACACTGCAAAAGTAGGTATTAAAATTAGGTAATTTATTATTAGGCACAGACAACGCACAGTGGTCTAATTTTGTTACAAAGTGCTGCTTTTACAAGATACACTTTAATGGAAAACACAAAATGTTCTCATTTACAACAAAAAAGTGCAGTATTCCAGCTTTAATGCCTCTTTATGTGAGATCTGCTTGAATAAAAAGGTTATTTTGATTAATAATTCCAGCCTGGACAGAAGCTAATCTTTGTTATCTTTGATGATATTGTACAAAGTTTACTTGCATTTAGTTTGTTTTTCTTTTCTTTGTTGTTGTTGTTGTTGTTGTTGTTGTATCCTTTTGAGTAAACTTTTTCTAAAAACTGTCTGTTTATTGAATAGCTATGATATTAATATGTTGTTTGTTTGGTGTTAACATTATGAAGACAGTTATGAATTGACCTCAAGTTTGGTTTGAGAACAGTGGTTTTAATTGTAATAGAAAAAAAAGACAAAGAAGAGGAAAAAGTTATAATTTGTCACCAGCAACTTCACTAGTTCCTTAAAAAAACACTGACAAAATACAAAAGAAAAGGAAACTACATTGCTTCTTCCTTCATTATTGTATCCTCCATATGGTCCATGTTTAGTTCTGACTCTGGCACCAGCAGGAGGCCGGTCCATGATTAGTCCTGACTCTGGCACCAGCAGGAGGCCGATCCATGTTTAGTCCTGACTCTGGGCACCAGCAGGAGGCCGATCCATGTTTAGTCCTGACTCTGGCACCAGCAGGAGGCCGGTCCATGTTTAGTCCTGACTCTGGCACCAGCAGGAGGCCGGTCTCTGAGATCTTCAGAGTCCGAGATGGTTCAGAAAGCACTAACATGTCCAAGATGTACTTTGGTGCTAGGCCATGGAGAGACTTGTACACAAGCAAAGCTGCTTTAAAGTAATCTTAATGTCTGTTTTGATCAGACTTTCAAGGTGGTGTGGGAGGGCCCCTGTGGGAGGGCCCTTGGGTGAGGGTTGAGATGGGAAGGAGAGTGAGGAATCTGAAGTGGGATTGGATGTTGCAAGGGGGACCCAGGGTCTGCTGTGAGGACAGGGGCATCTGTGACAGGCATCTGTGACAGGCATTGCTCCTGTCACAGATGGTGACCCCTTATATGACTCCTGCACCGGCCGCAGTGAAAATTGTTGTGTTGCTGGTGCTGATGAATCCTTCGCTGGAGGCGGTGGAGGTGATTGTGGAGCAGCTGGAGCTGAATCCTTTGGTGGGGCCTGTGGTTGTGGTGCTGCTGATGTTGAAACATTGGCTCGGTCTCTGACTGATGGAGCAGAAATTCTTCTCTAACTATCTGCTCAGGACCTTGTCCGGGCCTAATTCAATGCCTCAGAGCGTGGAGCAGGTTATCGGTCAGAACATTTTGGAAGACAAAAACTGATGAAAAAGCAAAATAAAAAGAAAGCAGCAATAGCAGGCTAGAGCAAGCAGGAAAGTGTCTGCACTTCCTGCTTGCTTGGATGCAGGAAGAGGTCAGGTCGGCTTGTATCATTATTATTCATTGCTCCTGTGTGTGGTATTATTGACATTAAACTAAACTAAAAGCCGTTTTGTGCTCAGGTGAAGCTGGTGATGTTGTAAAGTGGCTTCCGGCCCTCATTGTCCTCATTGCTGCATTGAGTGGTGTTCTTGTCCTTATGAGTCACAGGGACATATCATATCACAATATATTTACAATATATTATCTATATGCAGGATTTTCAACTCTAAAATGTTTTACAGCCATTTTAAATTTAGACAAGTACATTTACAGCCAACTCAGGTAAGAAAATAAAGTTCTATATTTTGTACGTGAAAAAAATATCAGAGAAAGGAAAAATACTGTGTGCAAATACTGATGAAGTTACCCACAGTTTTTTTTTTTTCTACAACATAATCTAAAAGTTATTTGAACAGGGCTAAAACCAACTTGTGTTAATTTTTGGTTCTTTGAGTTCTTTTTTTATATTTGACAAATATTATAATATAGCTTTAAAGATTATGTGTCTCAATATTTTCTCATGTCCATGTCATGTTCTTGTGTTCATTCCCAAAGGTCCAGACCATTGTGGAGGTGGTTCTAGAAGACCCAACTGAGGACAGCCTCCACTGTGGAGACGTGAGATTCAGTGGAAAGAAGCCTGATCCAGTCCCCAGGAGCTCACAGGAGGAAACCGTGTCCTCGCATGTGAAAGTGTCCAACCATAACACCAGAGAGACGCAGAAATGTCCCATATTTACGCACAAATTAAAAAGACATAACTCAAAGTGCAGTTGTTTCCCTGTATGTAGATTGTAATGCACTTTGAGTAGTTTTGTTTAATTTCTTCTTAAAGGTGCACTATGTAACTTTTCTGGAGGGGGGTGCATCACCCGCTTGTTTCCATGGAGATGTTGTTGCTTTGCCTGAAATGTTCCACACTTATCTATTCCTTTACATGTGTTCGTAATGCTGAAATAACCTTAAAACCGTGTGTCCATGGAGATAGAGAAGTTTAATGCTATATTGTGGAAGATTAAGAGCATAGTTATAGTAATAACATCTCCAAGTTAAATAGTTTTAATTCATACATTTAATAGTCAATACTTTCTAGGGATAGAAGTATCATCATTCATTCTTAAAGATACATTTTCATTTATTTATACAGGAAAAGATGAATCAGGCCAGATTCAATAATGCTATTTTGCTGCAGGTACAATTTGTAGAACAATGTGTGTGAATGGAAAAGAACTTAAGGCCATTCTAAAATAATAACTTATTGTCAAGAAAAACGGGAAGCTGTGTTCAGACATATTTTTATTACTTGCACTGTAAATAAAACTTTGGTGTACAGTTTGTAAAAATATCTAATCTCACTTGCATTTATTGGTCCAGTATTTTACATATTATTGTGTAAACATCACCTGAAATTAGACAATTTAATCACAAATATAAAAAGTGGGAAGATTATGCATTGTTTGGCCCTGGTTTATTCAGCTTCAAAAAAAAGTCTTTGGGCTTCAGCCAGTAAACGTTTGCAGACTATTCATGATCTTAAGGCACTTTGGCCAGACTGGTGCAAATATATCTAGCTTATCTATTTTTTCTCTGATAAGATTTGGAGGCAGCAATGTTGTAAAATGTTACCAAAAAGTTAGACCTGTATTTATTGCATTGTTATTCAAGCACAGCTTCACTTTTCATCCAATATTGGACATTATTAAAATCCTTTATCAGACAAGCACCGTTTTCATACACACTGCAAAAAGGAACATCTATAGAAGTTAAATCACTTTAATTTAGAAATGTGACTATGTATCTACTCAGCAGGTCTAAATAATTCAACAAGATGTTTTACTGCTTTGTCTTCAAACTAAACTTTTTTACAGTGGGTAGAGGTGGGACATGTATCAGAAAATGTTGGTTTGATGGTTTATGGAGATCATTGTAATATTACGTATATTATCTGTAATTTAAAATATATATATATATATATATATATATATATATATATTTTATTTTTTTTAAACTTTATTTATAAAATTTATTTATTTATTTTTATTTAACTGAATCACAATAAAGGCACTCGCTGGCAAGTTTTAGAAAATGTTGGATGAATTGTCTTTAACTAGTTTAGACATTCCTTAACTGCTTTGTATGTGAACCCAGCATGTAGAATCTCTTATTTTTGGTTTTAATTGTGCACTCTTTGCTCCAACTGCCTCAGCTCGTCCTCCACCTGCCCCGGCAGATCCGACCCCACCTGCTGCGAGAAGTAGGCCCTCAACTCTTTGGTTTCCTTCTGCCAGAACGGCTTGGGGACGTCAAAAAGCGCACCCATATCCGCAGCGCTGCCCAGGCCTGTAGTGTCGATGGCGCCCTCTACTGGCACCCAGCCCACAATGCTCTTCTTGGCAGCTTGGTCCTCTCTCTCTCTGCCGCAGCGCTTGAAGATCCATTCCAGCACACGGGCGTTTTCTCCAAATCCTGGCCACAAAAAGGATCCGCTGGGGTCTTTTCGGAACCAGTTGACGTGGAAAATCTTTGGCAGCTGAGTGGGAGCCTTCCTGGTCTCCATGCTCAGCCAGTGGGCGAGGTAGTCTCCAAAGTTGTATCCGAAGAATGGTCTCATGGCGAAGGGGTCGTGCATGATCACCTTGCCTGCAGGTCAAAATCAGGGGAAATTAGTACCAATGCAAGTGAAGTTATCTATAAATTGATGCGGAAAATAGTTCCATTTAGCTGTGCATAAAACTGAAAGGATTTTATCTGCACTCTTCTCGTTTAAAAGTAAAATGTATGATGTCTAATTTAATTTGACCATACTTAAATCACTTTGAATTACTTTCTGTTCAAACTATTCTCTACAAAAATCCCACACCCCTTGCCTTGGCTGTTGTTGATACAAAACTGAAATATTGTATACTGAATTTTGATAAGACAGAGATCACTATTTTATTTGTACTTTAGTTGTATAGCAAATTATTAATTATTAACAACAAAAAATTGCAGGCCTTTGTGCAAAATATATTTGCAACAAACTAAAATATCATGTGCCTAGATTGTCAGGTAAAATGTAGAAGTGGATAAAAGTGTAACAAACAGAAAATAAACCCTCTCTACCTTTATACTCAGCCGCTGCAGTGGCTTCAGACCTCATCGCAGCTCCAACGAAAACTCCATGTTTCCAACTAAAAGACTCGTAGACCAAAGGCACTCCTGTAGATTGAACAATTTAACATTTATTGCCACACAAAAATAAATATTTGCTTCTTTCATGTACGAACATTTATATATAATCATCTGCAAAGGCAACTCTACCTCGGTAACATTAAATACACTGATTAATGTGTACAAAAACAAAGGAAAGTGAAATAGCGAGTGACCTTCTGGCCTCCTTCCTCCAAAGATGATGGCGTCGATGGGCACTCCCTCCTCACTCTCCCACTGAGGGTCGATGATGGGGCACTGAGCGGCCGGAGTGCAGAAACGAGAGTTTGGATGAGCACAAGGGGTCGGACTTCCTGATACACATAAACATGTCTTTGTTAATGTTTTATTATACAAACAATATATACACTACATTTACATTTTTCCACTAAATAATGACTAAATAATGACAAGAGGAAACCAGAAAAAGACTAATTATATAAGAAATTATTTTGTAAAACTCTTTTCAATAATTGAACAGCAAATAATTCACTTTCACTAAAGCTATGTCAATGCATACACTTAAAGTTAATATGCAGTATATATAGTTTCATCAAATATTTACATTGGTTGGGTTTTATTAGGACAACCATGTTTATATTCCACCAGCAGATGGCATCATTTTACAGAAATAGTGGCTGAATTTTGGCGTGAAATGTTACAAACAATAAACTCATCCGACTTCTTTTTGATCATGATCCCTCTGATTACTCAAGTCAAATCGTGTGGATTTGTTAAAAAATGTTGAATGTCCAGAAATCAGATAATGATCAGATTTTGGTGTGATCAATTGTAATTGATCAGACTGCACAGTTCAAGTACCTTTCTTCCACGTTTTCCCGTGCCAGTCTGTGAGAGTGACGCCCTCTGGTGGATGAGCCAGGCCCTCCCACCAAACTCCTCCATCGCTCGTCTCTCCTACATTCGTGAACACTGTGTTTTTGGAGATGGTTGCCATGGCGTACGGGTTGGTTTTGTCTGACGTCCCGGGGGCAACACCGAAAAACCCATTCTCTGGATTAATAGCCCGGAGTTTCCCTGGAAAGATCAGCAAAAAGGTGAGTAACAGCAGGTGAATTCATCAAAAGAAACATACTCATGACGATACTTCACTACAGAGCGATGCCACATTATACAATGACTAAATGGTTCACATCAAGGAGGTTATGAAATATTTGATGTATTTATTTTTTGCATTTTAGTGTGGTATATTACAACCAGACAGACCAGAGCAGATTTGTGCGCGTTACCTTGGCTGTCAAATTTCATCCATGCAATGTCGTCTCCCACACACTCCACCTTCCAGCCGGGCAGAGCGGGCTTCATCATGGCCAGGTTGGTTTTCCCACAGGCGCTGGGGAACGCTGCAGCTACATAACGCTTTACTCCCTGAGGGTTAGTGATACCCAAAATCTGAAAGGTAAATCAATGAATCAAAGGCAGTTAAACACAGTATTCACACTCAGATTGCATAAGAGAAGAGAACATACTTGTGTATCATTTCCATGGCCTTAATGTTCTGCCAGGTTGGCGTATATGAATATAAAACACTCACCAGCATGTGCTCTGCTAGCCAGCCCTCATCTTTAGCGATGCGAGACGCTATTCGAAGAGCGAAACATTTCTTCCCTAAAAGCGAGTTTCCTCCGTATCCGCTGCCGAAGGACATGATCTTCCTGGAGTCGGGCAGGTGAGTGATCAGCACCTTCTCCGGGTTACAGGGCCACGCGCTCACCAGGGGCGCTGCAATAAACACACACTAGTACTATGTATCTACTACTTTTATGAATGTCTTACATGTTTAAACTGTGGATAGAGGGCAGTCAACTATTCTATTGTTGGAATCAATGTTTAAGAGCTGGCTTATACTTTACTTTTTCTGTAATTATGGTTCATCAATTTCATGCACTCAATTTAATGTTTTCTATAATCATATTGTGGACAACAACCAATTTGTAAATACATTTGTTATATAAAATGTATCCTAAAACGTGCAACAGAACATAACAAAACCCAAGATTGATTAAAGAATATGAACTTCTCAAAACCTGTATACCAAAGCAGTATTAAAACAAGTTATTTTTTATATTTTGCGTACCTTTGAGAGGTAGAGGTCGTCCCAAAGTGTGTTGGCAACGCACAAACTCCTCTCCTTCGGATAATTTGTTCAGGACGGGAGTTCCCATTCGAGTCATGATGCCCATGCTGACCACTACGTAGGGCGAATCTGTCACCTGGAAGAGGAAACACAATCAAACCATCAGTTTTGTGCTTGGTTTTAATGCAAAGTAAACACATTTGTAATGAGACTGGTTCCTGTCCTTACCTGAACACCATATTTGGTCAGAGGTGAACCCACTGGACCCATACTGAAAGGAATGACATACATGGTCCGACCTGAAATGTGAAGACTTTTGTTACATTCACATTGTTTTTGAATATAAATATTACTTCAAACAGTACTTAAAGGGCACTTTGTAACAGGAAGTGTCCGCCACCTGCTTGTCTTCATGAAGCTGTTATTGTATTGCCTGTCATTTTTCACAGTATGACTGAACTTATCTATCTCCATGGACACAGAGCAGGTGACGCCATTAGGCCAAGTTACAGGTCAGATCTGTGGAGAGGCGAGCCTGCTCACAAGGGCTGCAAGATATATTGTGATCGATAAAAACTGCAGCGTCGTGTGTTCAGAACATGATCCAACTATTAAAACATAAATCTCAAACCTACTCCCAATGTTTGTCAGAAATATTACACATAAATATTTTGCCAAAATCATTTTTCATGGTATTTATTCAACTTTTTTTTTTAATTAAAGGGTAATCAATGCTAACCCTAACCCATACAGTGGAACATTCTAGGTGAAGCTCTAACACCTTCAAGGAGACCAGCACGTTACACAGTGCAGCTTTAGCCAGGTATTGATTCTGTGTATTGAACGGGGAAAAGGGTTGGAAAAAATGGCGTCTTGCTTGTACAACACTTTCATCATCTTGATTCTTCTTTAGAAACATGACAATAAAGAGACTAGACTCACCATTATCCTCCCACCTTTGCCACTAAAGACGCTACATAGCCCCGCCCTCATTTTAAAATCACAGTTTTAAGATCTCCATTTTGATTTGTTTGTTGTATATTGGCTCTTCCAGATGCCAAATAATCATTGTTTATGATATGCTCTAACTTTAGTAATAGATATGTATATTTAGTATATAGACCAGGGCTATTAAATCATGGTAAAATGGGCCAGGGGCCAGACCACATTGCAATGAAGCCTGACAAATGCACTGTGGGCTTAACAATTAGTGGCAAGCAAAATGGTCCAGCCCATCATGGTAAACCTGGCCATGGGCCGGACCATGTTTCTTGGTAAACTGAGCTTGTCCGTAGTGCACTGTTAGCTCACTTATTCAGTTACCTACTGTGCTATATTTTTATTCTGTGGTCTAGTCCTGTTCAAGATATTGTTTAAACCTGATGTGACCTACAATATGTTTAGTCTTGGTTCAGGACTAGGTCTAGTTCTAGATCTGCTGCTATGATCCACTCCAGTGTCTGGTTTTGACTGACACTGAGTTGGTCTTTGCTTAGTCCTGTTTTTGTTCTGTTTTTATGTGACAGACTATATTATTTCTATTAACTTCACTGAAACAATAGATTTCTGTAGTAAATTGAAAATGTAATTGAATAGGCCTGATATAGACTTGGATGGTGTCCATGCCCTGGGGAAATCCAGAAGTACATAAGTATGTGTATCATTGTGAAAATGAAGACACACCTTCTCTTGTGTTTATTTGGGTAAACATTAGATTTGGTCAATCAGATATTAATCATGATAACAATGATAATAATAGAGAAAATGTGTATTCAAAATATATATATATATATATCTTCTAAATGATATGGAAGCTCCAAGTCACCTCATCAACATTACTAATTTATTATTTTATTTATTTTATTATATTATTATTATTTTATTTTATTATATTTATTAGTTGACCAGTATAGAACAGTTTAAAATGATCTTGATGCCTCTGACGCACCTGTCATACTGCCAGGGAAGCGCTCCTGTCTGGCCATGGCCCAGTCCGACTCGCTCATCCAGTTGCCCAACTGACTCTTCACTCCCTCGGCCGGGATGGGGATGGTGTCCCTCTGCTTTTTGGTCACAATCACAGTCTTACTTTCAACCCGAGCCACGTCTTTTGGGTCTGTCCGCGCCAACCAACTGAGACAGAACAACAACTTCCATGAGGATTGAATGTGTTATTAGAAATAAAAGTATATAGTTTCAGTTAGTTTTCTGCTTTATTCTTTAACCCAAGGAAATTCATATCAGTTATACAATATTATAATGAACAAATATTTGGAAAGTATTGCATCATGAATAAATAGCATACCTTAATCAAAGTGTAAATATTCAACTAACCTCGCCTCATTATGCCCAGTATTTAAATATTGTTAAAAGATAAGATAAGATAATCCTTTATTGTCCCACATGGGGAAATTTCATTGTTGCAACGCAGGTAGCTACAGAGGTAGATACAGAAGAACAGATCACTTATAGGAAGTCTGAAAAATACTTTCAGTAGAAGATCTCCTATAAACCAAAACAAATAAATAAATACATAAAATAAGTGTTACTATAATATCACACATAACTGATAAACTGAATGAATCTCAATGTTCAACTTCAGCCTAATACGTACATGTATAATGTGTAAATAAAGCTACACAGTACCACAGTGTAGTGCCGCAATGATTAATCAACCAAGTCAACTATTAACGATAAATGTAGTTGTATTTTGATCATTGTAATCATTATCTGGACTTTTAGAACTTGAAACATGTATGAAAATACCTTTTTATAACAAAGATAGGAACATTATAGTATAAAAATGGCAAAAAAGAATAAGCCATTTCTGATTTCATCAATAATACACTCATATATTTCTCTAGACGCTTTCAGCCAGCTTATTCCAATCTTTATTTTGTTTAATATTTATTTTTAAAATCTCAATGTACAATAGAAATAAAGTTTGACTAGTCGACTAATAGAAAAAATAAATAGCTAACCAGGCAACTACTACAATAACTGTTAGTTGCAGCCCTGGTTTAGTGTATTAAGTATATTCCTTACGTTCACTGGTCTAGAGCGTGACCCTTAACCTTTGTGCCATTTACCAGTTTTCATATTTGGGCAGCCTCTTGACCATGCCCTCCTGCTCCAGCCTGGCCAGGATGTTGGCTGTCTCCTCAGGGGTCCCGGTCACCACGTGGACCCCGGACGGTTTGCACTCCTCCACCGCGCCCTTCACGAACTCTGCCACGGCCGGAGGAAGAGACGGGATGGAGGCCAGAGAGCGCACCCCCACGCTGGCCCCCACGCCGGCCCCCAAGCCCCCATGTCTGCACAGGGAAAAACAACCATTCAGTGCACTATAGTAGAAAAAGCTTCAGTTGTAGTCATCTGGACTCAGTTTGAAAAAATAGACGTTTCGACTCTCATCCAAGAGTCATTGTCAATAACAGAATTTAGGTCGAGAACTCCGATATTAATACTGTTCTGTGGTAAGACCCGCCCATTGGGAGGAGCCTTCCTGAAGTAGAAAGAGTTGTTTGTTTCAACAGAAACTCCCCCCTTGTATCTACCGAGCTAGCCTATTCAGAATCTTAATGCGCTATTAGAATCCTCTTTGTCTTTGTGAGACCCTGGCTCAACCACCCTGAGTACCTGATTAGCATCTGAATGTCCTTTACCTTTCCAGGGGTTCAGAATCCCATTATAAATAACAGGAAGATTAAACCTTTGCCCTCCATTTCTGTTTAAAGAAGGTCTTTCTTTTTTAACAAAAATAGCTTCCTTGACTCCTCTTTCAAACCATCTTTTCTCCCTGCTTAAAACCTTCACCTCACCGTCTTCAAACGAGTGATTAGAGGCTTCAAGATGGAGATGCACGGCGCTCTGTGGTCCTGAACTAGTATTTCTTCTGTGCTGATAAAGCCTCTTGTGTAGAGGCTGTTTCGTCTCACCTATGTAACGTTCTTTACAACTTTCTTCACTGCATTGGATCGAATAAACTACATTGCTCTGTTTTTGAGTCGGCAACTTGTCCTTTGGGTGAACCAGTTTTTGTCTTAAAGTGTTTCCTGGTTTAAAATAAACAGGGACTTTGTGTTGTCTAAAAATTCTCTGCAGTTTTTCCGACAGGCCAGACACATAAGGGATAGAAACACCCTTCCTTCTCTGTTCAGTTTCCCTTTTGTCCTGCTTCTTGGTTCTCTTCACTCTGTTGAGAGCCCAAGCGGGGTAACCACAGGCTGAGAGGGCATTTCGGACATGTTTTTCCTCTTTCTTCTTGCCCTCTGAGCTGGTGGGCACACCTTGAGCTCTGTGTTGTAAGGTTCTGATCACCCCCAGCTTGTGCTGTAGTGGGTGGTTGGAACCAAAGAGCAGATACTGGTCCGTGTGTGTAGGTTTCCTATATACTTCTATTTGGAGTTTCCCGTCCTCTCCTCTGATCGTGGAACAATCAAGAAAGGCCAAGCGATTCTCCTTAGCGTCTTCTCTTGTAAACCTAATATGTGGGTCCACCGCATTGATGTGATCAGAGAAGGTTTCCAGCTCTTGTTTCTTGATTGTTACAAAAGTATCATCGACATAGCGGAGCCACAGTTTTGGGGCTATGCCTGAGAATGAGGACAGTGCCTTCTTCTCAAAGTGCTCCATGTACAGGTTGGCCACTATGGGAGAGACGGGCGAGCCCATGGCGCAGCCATGAATCTGTCTGTAAAATTGTCCCCGGAATTGAAAGTAAGTGGTGTTCAGACAGATGTCCAACAGTTTACATATGTGTTCAGGTGTCAGTTTGGTCCTTTCCTGTAGGGTGGTGTCTTCCTGCAGTCTGATCCTCACTGCTGCTACTGCATCAGAGGTCGGGATGCAGGTGAACAGGGATACCACATCATATGAAACCATGAGGTCATCTGGGTCCAGTTGGAGATGTTTCACTTTATCCACAAAGTTGTGCGTGTTTTCCACATGATGTACCGAATTCCCCACAAGCGGAGCCAATATAGTTGTTAAATGCTTGGCCACATTGTAGGTGATGGAATCTGTGCTGCACACTATGGGTCTGAGTGGAACCTCCTTTTTGTGTATTTTTGGAAGGCCATAAATGCAAGGCATGGCTTCACCAGGATACAGTCTGTAATACAGAGGCCGGTCTATCGCTTCCTCTTTTTCCAGCCTTTGTAAACAGTCTATCACTTTCTTCTTGTAGCCACTGGTCGGATCTCTTTTCAAGCGCTCGTATGTGGTCGTGTCCTCGAGGAGGGTGTGGACTTTGGCTTCGTAATCAGCTGCGTTGAGAATCACAGTGCACCGTCCCTTGTCTGCTGGGAGGATGTTGATGCTATGATCTTTTTCCAGTGCTGAAAGTGCTTTTCTCTCTTCAGATGTGATATTTGAAGGCGGTGGTTTGGCACTCTTCAGAGTCGCTGTGACACGTAACCTCAGGTCTGCAGCCTCCGATTCAGTCATTTTGTTGTTTCTAATTGCAGTTTCAGTGGCTGTGATGTAGTCCTCTGTAGGGATGTGTTTAGAGGTGACAGAAAAGTTGAGCCCTTTAGAGAGCACCTCCTTTTCTGCCTGTGTCAGAACACGATCTGATAGGTTCTTAATCCAATTGTTTTTGCTGGTCGCTAATTTGTCTGTCTCAGTCCTAATGTCTAGCTCGACCTCACCTGCATTCTTTTTGTTCAAAAGAATGTTGAACTTCTTGATTTGGCGTTCTTTGCTCTTCCTGTGCTGTACTTCTTGTGCTGTCTGTGTAAAATCCAGCACTCTTTTGAAAGCTTCTTCAGGGAGTATGCTGGTTAATTTCTCCTGTAAAGTTCCTGTTCTGCCTTTCAATTTATCAATTCTGACGTTGTTTTCCTGGATCCTTTCACTGAGCATCTGCATAAGGCTCCTTCTCCAAATCTTCTCTGCTCTGTGTCCTCTGACCGGTGATTTGATCTGCAGGCTCTTCGGGATCATGTTGTTCTGTCTGCATCTAAGATTGAACCTCAAGTGGTTCCTGTTGTCTGCTAGTTTCCTGGCTACAGATTCGAGTTCCCGAACTAAATCCAAGGTTTTAGGCCCAAAATTCTTGGAAATATGTCGGTGTAATCCCTCATTCGTCCAGGCGTGTTCCATAGTAGAAAAAGCTTCAGTTGTAGTCATCTGGACTCAGTTTGCAAAAATAGTTCAGTGCACTGCATTATCGGTATGGGATTAACAATGTTATCTTGCATGGAGACGCCACCAGACCAAGTCAGATCTGTGGAGATGCGATGATCACAGTGAAAATGAATTTTGTAAATCAATAAATACAACAGAAATGAGCTTAAAGCCATAGTGTGGAACAATCCTTCTTCTTGCTTCTGGTTGATTAATCGCCAGACAACAAATGCATATCAAGACAATGGAAAGACAGCTTCAATGAGGAATGTTATAGGACAGTTTATGCTAATTCATGAATTTAAATGACACAAACATCAGCGGAAAGGGGGTCAAAACAGCTCAAACAGAAGGATCTCTATCTAAAGTAAACACCTTTGATCATGATGAAGTCTATTTACATTTACTGCCTTTATTTGAATATGATGAAGTCTATTAACATTTACCGCCTTTATTTGAATATATAATGAAGTCTATTTACATTTACCGCCTTTATTTGAATATGATGAAGTCTATTTACATTTACCGCCTTTATTTGAATATGATGAAGTCTATTTACATTTACCGCCTTTATTTGAATATGATGAAGTCTATTTACATTTACCGCCTTTATTTGAATATGATGAAGTCTATATACATTTACGGCCTTTATCTGATTAGGACGAAACTTAAACATTGAGGTAGAGACAATATGACGCTATTTTACAAAAAAAAGTATTGTTAAAATTCTTTAGTTCAAAAAGCATAACGTGTGTCACGTGGTTTGCTATATTATAGATATTGTCATTATGACATAAGAACAAGTAATGAAAACGGGAAATACCTAATCATTTTATAGTAATATTACAAACGACCAGGAGCGTTAAGGATTGTTGTAATACTATACTGGCCTTTACAGTTTGACATAAATGTGTACCTTTGAAGTTACTTTTATCAGTGCCAAGTTAGTTAAAAAAACGTACCGATGTTGATTACGAGCAAATGAATAAGTATGAATAATGAATAATGTGGTGTGATAGTTTCATGTGACAGTCATTAAGACCCTGTCCTGTCCTGGGGCAATCACAACCGGAGCCTCAAACGGACTTATCCCTGCAGAGAGGGGCATTCGGGGCTGCCTTTGTTTGTTAGCGTGGTGCTCGGACACAAACCACTGCAGATCTGCAAGCTGTTAAAACAAGGGGCAGTGTGTGTGTGTGTGTGTGTGTGTGTCCATACAGTAGCTAAAAGATACAATAGAGTGTATGCATGGGGAGTACAGGGGGGGGGGCTTTGTTTTCACGCTATTTTTGGACAGTGGTCAACCATGTGACCCTTTTGGAAATATGGGGTTAAATTGTAAAGCACAAAAACATGGGAGTGCTGCTGTAAAAGTGCTGGTAATGTCAGTTGCTGGTTCACACAAGTTCAGATGACTCAAACACACACGCACACAACAACTTTGAGTATACAAACGCTGTTAAAAGCTTGTGATGGTTAATTTAGTTTAATATGACTCCTTTAACAGAATTAAAAGTAAAACACATAAGAATCTGTCACATAACTAGAATATTTTAATAATAACCAACTATAGGCTGCTTTTTATGTCATCTATAACATTGAACGCCACCTTCAAACTATTTTTTGTTTCTTTAAATCCACTGCCTAATTGGTCCTATAGTCTAAACTAAATTCTAAACAATTATAGTAATGAATAAATACAATGAATAAGACAATATTGGACCTTTCCCGTTTTAGAATAGTCAGAAGCTCATGGTAATATTGTCTATTAACTAACTATTTTCTCTTGTTTATGCTCAGAAAAAGCAATTGTAAGTTATTTTTATTAATTAGACTGAATCAAATCTAACCGAAATTCATAATGGATCAATCTGAGAAAAAAATGACTGGTAAATATTCTGTTATATATGGCCCAGCCCCAGTTTGTCACAGGTAGTTACAGCCAGGTGAATAGTGCGTTGAGTATCTCCATTTTGAACTAACTATACATTCACTTTCAATCACAGATGCCCAGAACAGCAGATGTGGATTTGGAAGCTCGTTTCGGGACACTTTAAGGTAACTTTATTTGTACCCAAGGGTAGATTTGGTTAGGGATCCTTCTGTAGAACCCTTTGAACCTTGTTCCTTGAAACCATTCACAACACTTTGTCACTCTCTACATTCCTCGCACCATCCCCCACGGCTAATCAGATCAGCACCGTCCCCCCTAAAAGTGCGAACATGCGAACAACTTTTGATTAAATTATACGCGTGTTCCTAGTTAAGTTGTTCTTGTGGATATATATACACTGTTGCCCTATGAGTAGTGCTATTGTCTCTCTTCTCTTCTCTTGAAATGTAAAGAAATTGCATACATTGGTTATATTTGTCATAATGTTATGCATATACAGTACACTCATGAGTATAAATGTATTTGAATTGAATGCATTATGTATTTATTCTACATCTAACTGTTTAGTGTTACAAGTGCACAATGTAACTTTTTATGTAACGTTTTCTGGAATGTCCCCATTGTGCTACGTAGAAAGGTTCACTGTTTTCAGTTGCATCCGTGGAGCTGTTTCTCGCTTTGCCTGGAATGTTCCACAGTGTGGCATTAAACACGTTAATCTCCATTGACTTCTGTGGAAGGCGAGCCCGCTTTTTGAGGCAATAAAAACACCGTTAGTGGTAAAAATGCAACATAGATTACTTTAATGCCAGATTTTTGAACATTCCAGACAAAGCAACAACATCGCCATGGAGACAAGCAAGTGGCGGACATCAAAAAGTTACATAGTGCACCTTTAAGTGAAAGCAGATACTCTAATGTTATGTTTTTCTACTTGAAACAATTGGTTTGATTTGGCATTAAACAAAATAGACATTGACCATTTAATTAATGTCAACATTTCTTTTTGCATTCTTACTCTGCCCAAAGATAAAGTTGTATCATTATATGTGTATTAGAACAAAAAGTGATGCTCTATGCTACTTATTATAGCTTTCAACCAATAGAGAAAGGGATGGCATCGTAAGGAACATTTCATTTTGTGCTAGTAGTTTGCCCAAGGAGGATGAATAAAAACAGGAAAGCAGACAACCTTCATTGGTGCAAATCAGGCAGGAAAACTCCCAACTAATAACCCGCCTCTAGATCATGGAGAGCCAATCATTTTGCACCACCTTCTCCACGCCTTCTCTCCCCCTTTTAACTCGTTTGGCACGTCCGGGTACTTTGCCTCCCGGGGCAGAGTCTACAACCTCAGGACAGGCGCACGTGCTGCCTGCATTACCGGTACACAGAGTACATAAAGTACAAGGGAGCTCAAAGCAAATACAGAAGTGATGAGTCCAGCTATACCAGACCTCTCAGGCAGAAAAACAAATAACCATGAGTCTGTGTCACTAAATGTCCTGATATTAGTCACTCATTCACTCGGACGTGCGTTTAAAAGTCACAACTCACTGAATCCTTTGCAGAGATGTTCTAAATCTGAAGGTGAATGTGACTCGTGCCATCACTTTTTATTTATATCACAATTGAATGAGCTTTTAACCTTGTCACAGCCGTGTTTTCTCATTATTCATTTACTCAAAGTTGCATTTTTTGACGGATTCCAGAATGTTTGAGTCATTCTGCATCGTCTTCTGCAACTGAGGCTCGAGTGCTCAGAAAATTCCTGTTTTCACCTACCCCCTATTTCTACCCACATCCATTTCGTTAGTGACACATGTTGGGCTCTAAATGTCACGTAGGCGCTGACAATCTGTGAGATGTCACTATGAAGAGGCGGGGCTTATCAGTGCTGCAGTTTTGGACTATGTTGTTGTAGATCAGGGGTGTCCAAACTTTTTTCACAGAGGTCCGCATTTTGAAACTTATATGGAGCAGAGGGCCACAAACAACCCGAAAATGTAAATTTTTTGCATTTTACATATTTTTGATCACACCTCCACACCTTTAATAATACTTGGAACATTAATATTATGTTGGTATAACATCGAAATGCTTCAATCTCTCAAATTTTACTGTAAAAACTTCTACTTTTTGTTGTTTGGACCAACTTAACATGAAGCCGGAGGGCCGACAAAAATTGGTCTGAGGGCCGCATTTGGCCCCCGGGCCTTAGTTTGGACATGCCTGTTGTAGATCAATACCGCGGCTCACAATGTACAAAATGTAAAATGATGATGATCTACTTATGCAACAGTTCAATACTAAATACCTTTAAAAAGTATCATGTCTCCTTCTAACTCAAGCCGTCTGCTGCTTCTGAGAGTTTACACTTCACTGTGATTGGTTGAATCCATCTGTCACTCACTCATTCAAAGGCTCCAATGGGAAAAGTGGGTGGAAAAAAATGTGTGTGTGATGTAGAGCTGTGAAAAGCACTCAATCACATTATGGAATTCTCATTTTTTTTTAGCGCTTGTTCCAGTTGGGGCTCGCGGGGGACTGGAGCCTATCCTGGTGACTTTGGGCCTTAGGCGGGGGTGCACCCTGGCCTGTCCGTCGCAGGGTTTGACACAGAGACAAAGACACACAAACACCAATTCACACGCACTTGGGGGAAATGTCAGAGTTACCTAACACATGCAAAGTCTTTGAGGACTCACGATAACACGGGGAGGACGGACGGGACAGGTTTGAGGAAGCACTTATAGTTTATAGCATCCAAGTACTTTACATATAATATATTTAAATATATGTCCACGCCTAATAGGTGTATAAACAGTTAACAAACGCAGGCAAATGCAGATGTATAAAAAGACAGACAATGTAAACTAGATTAAATCCCATGTAGAAAAAGGCACAAAGTAACACACTACATGGTGAAGCCCACTACTAATCTTGTTTAACCCAAAGCAACAGGAAGTTTGTGTGTGTGTTTCTGCAGAGGTTGCACAGCTCAAATTGCGGTGAATAAAATAAAACATACCTTCGCAATACTCCACGTAAAAGACACGACATCTTGGTGCAGGGAGAGGCTCGTGTGTGCGGGATGCGTGCGTGCACAGGCGCGTGTATGAGAGCGCGTCGCGGAGGTGGAAGAAGACGCAGTGGTCAGAGCCGCTCGGTCATATCTGACGGGACCTTGCACTTTGACCGACGTGTACATCCACCGCGCGCGGGCCCGGTGGAACAGACGCGCGGGGGGTTCACAAGTCACGCGTCGAAATGTAGAATGTGCGTGACACGTAGCGGTTTTTTTTTTTTTGTGGGGAGAGGAAAAAAGAAAGTTCAGCAAAAAGTTCTGTTCAAAAGTTGCGTCCGCATCGTTGTGGCGAGGCGCGCCTCTGCTGTCCCGGACAAAAGCGGACGCGGGTTGGGTTTGGCTGATGCAAGTTTTCGGAGTTCCTTCAGCATCGGAGAGTAGAGGAAAGAAAAAACAGAAAGGCACAAGTAGTGAACCGGACACACGCATCTGGGAACGAGAAGCACGGAAGAGCGCGGAGTTTGGAGTGCGGGGACTGGAATAGGGACTTTATTATAGGCTACCATTCATTTACTGTCATACAAACTGTACTAAAGAGTGGCAAAGTAGTAGTAGTAGTAGTAGTAGTAGTAGTAGTAGTAGTAGTAGTAGTAGTAGTAGTAGTAGTAGTAGTTGTTGTTGTATTTGCTGAATTAAGGCGGCACATGGCCCTTTAGTTTATTGGGGGGCCCTAAACTCGGATGAATGAACTTCAATTGACTTTCATTTGACTTTCATTTGAAGGTTGTCAACGATCAGTTCTTGTAACAAAAACATGAAAGTGTATTTCAGTTCTTTACTTGGTGGTTTCATTTATCTGCAGTAACTCTTAGAACATATTCTAATTATAACAGAACACAACCGGCCTTTGCAGTATACAGCGTTCAAATGAGCACATGTGATCTGCTTTTGATCGTGTTTTGAATTTGTGTTTCCCCCAAAAGATAAAGGCTAGAGCTAATGTTGAATGTGTGATTTTGAGACCACTGCAATACAAATACTTTAAGAAATAACAGCTACGTTTTAAACTCATTTCCAGTCAACTCAAATACATCTGCCAAGCCTAGGCTGTTCCTGCTTGTTCTGTTTGCCTCTAGTGGGTTCGATTCCTGGGCCAGGCCAACATCACATGATCTCTCTGGGTGGAGTTTGCATGTCCTCCCCGTGATAATATAATAGATCCATGGTGTTATGGTGGGTTCTTTCCGGGTTCCACCGTCCAAAGACATGTACAGTATGTGTTAGGCTAAATAGGCAACTCTAAATTGGCCCTAGTGAGTGATTGTGTAAGTGAATGTTTGTCTGTGTGTCTTTGTCTCTGTGTTTGCCCTGTACAGTGTGTGCCCCGCCTAAAGCCCAAAGGCACTGGGATAGGCTCCAGTCACCCACGACCCCTAATGGGAACAACTGGTAGAGAATGAGTGAATTTATGTCAAATTAACTAACATATAAACACACTTATAGTACAGTCACATCGTTTTGCTCCCTTGAGTTCTACATACAAACATTTACAAACTGAGCTCATTTGAACAACTGGATCTTCTTACATTTACTTTGCAACATGTGGCAGCATCAGCACAATCATATCTCTAACATTGAACTGTATTTCCTGGTTTGACTGCTCCGGGAACAAGAGGTGGGGTCTAATCTTGCAGACAGTCTGTTTGAATGGGTGGGATTACAACACAGAGACAATAGTCCAACATCTGGTTAAACTTCAAGCATGGTCTCAAGTTACTGAGTCAGCGATCCACCAGAAAACACGTATTTGGTGAATGGATGTACACACAGGATTCTGCCAAATGAAAAAGACACGTTGAGTCACCAGGCCATAGGCAAAACAAGAAGAACTTGCCACACATGTCACACAGGAATGAGTGAATGAGTCTCAACACAACATCAGCCCGTGCAACTGAAGCCAGACCTCAAAGTGTGTCTTATAAGTTATTTCTAGTTTTCACCCAGTTGATTTAAATATACGTTGAGTACACAATCACACACTGTGCCGTACGCAACATGTCTGCAACAAAAGTGAAGGGCATTATTAGATATATTTAGAAACACAAGTTGTAGAGCTGGAGAGTTAGCTGACTGAGAATGATTTATTACATTTAATTAAGTTTAATAACCTCTTTGTGGCACACGTCCAACAGGAATTTAGCTTGTCCAAGGAAGGGCATCCAACATAAAATGCATGTGAGGCAGTTAATTATGTGCACTAAGATATGATAGCATGCAAATAGCCCTGAGCACGGCAGTTTAAACATGAGCAGTTTAATCTTACTTCCCAAGTCTATTGTGTCTGAACAGAATAACGTTGTAATTTAACTGCCCTCTTTCCACCCCCCTCTCTCTGTCTGACCTCTTTTTCTGTTTCTCTCTCTCTCTGTTCATACATGAGGACATGAACTTTGCACAGTGCAGACGTTTCTCAACAACAACCACCACTCAAATGAAACACTGTCTTTTAATCGCTCACTCAATCAAATCAGGATCAACAAGTAATGCCGTTCATGCAGTAAACACATGCAACTTTTAACCTTTGGAGTCAAACAATATCTTTATGACACGCCGATATATTAATTACAGCAATATCTCTTCTTTGTCCTACAGAGCGATGTATCCACCTCTACCATGTCAATCATCCATGATAAATTATGTTGAAGTGCTTCAAAATATAACAACCGTTAAAGTAGAAAAAACAATTACTATTGTATTTCTTATTTAATACATTTATATAGTGTCTTGATATGGGTTTCAGAGTGATTCAAATCATAATAAAAACATTTTTTACAACAAGATATGAATTATTTGGATTGATCAAAAGTTCTCAAATGATATTTGTACAGGACAATGAAAGCCTTGAATTGCACATGCACAGTAAAATATCCACATTTACTGTCTTTATCCTCATAGGCTTCGAACCCCAAAGACAGGTGCCCAAAGTTGGACCCGCAGGCCAAACGTGGCCCTCCAGAGCGTCTGATGTGGCCTAAGAGTGGTGAGATCTGCAGTATAGCATATCTATTTTGAATACATAATGTGCCGAAAAGACTGTCATTTTACTCCAAAAGAGACTAAACCAGTCTTTTCCCCTAAAAACACAATTTGATCATTATGCATTTCTTTGTAGGTGATTTTTAAAAATGTGACACATAATTCAAATTTGGGATGAAATTTACATTTGCACTACTACTATAATGATACTAGTGTTGTATAGTTGTTACTTCTAAATGTATTATTAAAATCCTTAACCACATCACACTCTCTTTTGGTGAGATACATTAAAAACATTAAACTCACTTTTGTGTTTTAGGAATATGTCCACATCACCGTTTATTTACTCTGTCTGACGTCTTTTCTGTCCATATGACCCCACTATTGATCCAGGTCTCTTTGGGTCAACTCTGACACACAGATTCTGCATCATCATGTGATAACACAAAATCCTCTTAAACCTTGATCTGAGCTTTATTGACTGACCAATCAATAATGACATCAACTGAGGGCGTATTATTCATGGCATGGACAATATGTGGCAAAACTGTCAAACAGCTCAAATATTTTTGACCTGAATATTAGAATGCTTGGGGCCTCTGCACATCCAAATGAATAAATAAATAAAGCACAAAACAAATTTAAAGGCCTGTTGATTGGCAACGTATTTAAGGATTTTTAGAAATTGAATGTTAGATTTATTTATTTATCCGTATATGTGTCTATTAATTTCGTAATTTGTTAAGCCAATTAATTTCAGGAACAGACCATGCATATTCATCAAAATTTCAATGTAAATATGCCATCTGAGTTAGTCTGTGTGTTCCGTCCCTGGACAGATGTTGAGCGTCATCCTCAAATGACAAATGACAGATAAAACAGATAATTACAAATGTATTATGCACTCTAAATACACTCGACAATCATGCAGTCATACTAACAAGAACAGCGACATCTAGTGGACAAAGCCGACCAGTGACGCACAACTTCATGAATTTGCGTTGGACTTTTTATAGTATTCAACTGGGAGCATGAAGGATGGAACATTTATTGAATACATAGTTAGCATACATTTAATAATACAAATACGTGCAGTAGCAGGTCATAAAATGCATACAAACTCTTTTTTATAGTATGGAATAATTTACATAATACAGCTGTATATATTTTTTATTTTCTTATTTATTTATTTACTGAATATAATAATTGCTTACTACCGCATGAAAATAACCAACCCAAAAATTCTAATGGTTAATTGAACGTAAAACAAAACGCACACGTTCTGCTAAAACTACAACGCCCATGATGCAACGCGCGCAAACTTCCAAACGGGAAACTACGGAACTGGAGCGATTACTTTCATTTTCTTTATGCTGACTAACTGTGAGTGGATAGTTCTTTTTGCTCTTTCTCGGCGTTGAATTACTGGCTCGACTTACCAAATTACACAGACTGTAGACGTAACGTTAGATTTATTTTTGTCGTTGCATTTTCACGTATTTCACGCTTTGTGTCCGCAGATTCATCATGACGTCTCTGAATGTTCGTCCCGACACAAAGCAACAGGTGAGATACAATTCATGCACGCAATGGCGCAAAGTAAAACAACAAACAAGTGGGGTTATTTCCCTGCACGTTTATGGCGTTTGTTTGTGAGTTATTTTGTTGTTAGCTGAAGTCGCTGACCTCCGGGTGGGCGTTGAGAGGGGATGAAGCTGTCAATCATCTCAGCTAGCCTCCTTATCCATACGTTGTTTTGATGTATTTGTGCAGTCCAAAAATGTAGTAATGTTCTCATTAAATGGCTGTTTTTGTGTGTTTCAGGTGGACAGTTTCTGCCTAAATCTCAATAAAGAGGTATTTACATGGTTTCTCTTTCACTTCCTTCATTGTTGGCTGACAAAATAAGCTGCTGTAACTAGATCGACCATAACATATGTCTTAAAGTTCAAATTTCAAGTCATATTTCTTTAGTTATTCCCAGTATGTATCTAATAACACTATGTATCCATCTATAATGTGTATTTTATGCTTCCCCGCAGGCTGAGGAGTTGGTGAAAACATTTTTTCCACAGAAGATTGAAGAAATGCAGTTGATGTTGACGGTAGGAAAGACTGGCAGCCTACATTTTGATGAACTATGAGTTATTCATATTTTATTTATTAATAGAAACACTAGGACAACAGGACGGTTTTTGTGTCGTCTATGAAAAGAGTTTGTTACAGCTGTACAAATGTAGGTTTTCTGGTGGAGGAGTCACTACATGCTGCTCTTCAATGAGATCTTGATGCTTTGCCTGAAATGTTCCACAATATGGCATTCAGTGATTCTCATTGATACAGGAAACAGGCGGACCCCCAGAGTAAAAAAAAACTAGAATTTACATTGGCAAAACAAAATTAGACTTTGTTCTTCTTTGTATTATGCTTAAGTGATTGCATTTGTCAAAAACGACTGCTTAAACATTAAATTCAGGCAGTAAGTAACATTTATACTCCACAAATTGCATGAGAAGAAATTATATTTAAAAAACATTGGCGTTAAACCTATGTATGTCCATGGAGACAAGTTACAGGTTACATCTGTGGAGAGGCAACCCTGAAGAAGAATAAGTAAGAATGCATGATTCTTAAGGTGTTAAAATTGCCTATAATTTAATAAATGCAAGATGAGTTTAATGCCCTACTGCGGAGCTTTCCAGGCAATGCAATAACATCTTCATAAAGAAACTTAGGGGGCAGTCCCACAGCTAGGAATGTCAAGATTATTCAGTTAATCGGGATTGTTCCATTCACAATATAATCGTAAGAACCAAAAAATAATAATTATGACCGTTTTAGAAGCAAAATTAAGTTTTTTTTCCTTTTTAGTTCAATCTATTGTGCAAATAAATTGACCTGAATGAATGAATAACTTTTTTTTTCTGGTTGTTTTTGTCATATTTAATCTTTCAGAAACTTTAATTTTGGAAAGTTGGTCACTCACTATAAAATGTCAGATTTCACTGTTGTTTGGTCTCAATAATCATGAATAATCGTTAAATCGTGGTGTGTTTTTTTCTCTCACAATAATCGTAACACTAAAATATGATATCGTGACGTCCCTACCCTCAACAAATGGTTAAATCTGACCTCTATTACGATGAAAATGATGACTCCGTAGTACTTAGCCTACTGTTCTCCAGGCTGTGTTTTTGGATGAAAACTCATTTATTTATTTCTATGTTTTGTGTATTTTTGCAGACGTCCTTCATCTGCAAAGACCTGGAGACTCTGAAGGTCCTGTTGGACATCCCGATGCCCGATCCGGCCAAAGAAGAGGCCAAGCGCAAAAAGAAGGAGGCGAGTACCATCTTAAGAGCTGGGTTTCATAGGCTAAAACACTCCACACTTTGGCATTAGATTGATATATCACCATGGAGACTAGCACAAATAGATTAGTTTATTGTGATAGTACGGCTGGGCAATATGACAAAAAATAAAATAAAAAATCAGCTTTTCTCTCGTATTGATGGATCACAATTTTTCTATTCAATCAAATTTTCAATATTACACATACATAACATAAAAAAATACAGTTTAAAATCCTTGCCACTTCACACAAAAAATAGTTCCTACAAACCACATGCTTTTACTGACTGTAGACAAAGACCAGAGCTGATCATTTACAATTTGCAATAACTGAATCTGATTAAAATGTATTTAATTGCTCAAATGTAGTACACCAAAGTATTATGTAAATGACTACATCACTCCGGGGCACATGATTTGCTTTGAAAGTACAATAAAATAGTGTAAATTGTAAAATGCCAATTATGTAACTGAGAAAACAGAGCTCTCTTTGTTCATGCGATATAATTGACTAATTAGGCAACATTTGTGAAGTGGCAATTAGGCAAATAACGAGTGGAGCAGTTTAAGAGGTGGGAGAGAAAATAAACAGCACTTGTACTTGATTATATAATAAACGTGAAAGGTGTCATTATAAGAAGTGCCCGTCGTTCTGCTTTGAGCTCCACTTGGTGTGTGTTCCAAGGGCTTAATTTAATTGCGTTTCATAAAAAGATTGCGAGAGGGAAAAGCTGGGGTTGCCGTGGAAACTGATCGCTCTGTAAATTGCCAGGGTGTGGGTTTTTACAAATTGGCAATGAGTGGCCTTTTATTTTTGTCTGATTTGACATCTCGGCTGCTGTCAATTATGTGTTCAGTTGGCATGGAATCCTTTTTCCGCGTGTGTTATTTGTTCAGACGAGGGCTGCTCAGACGTATCCCCATTTCACTTTATGCGTCGTAGAAATGAGCCACGGTTTCAAGTTGAGAAAGAAGTTGCTCTTTAGAGTTCCTTTTGCATAACTATGAGGTTTGTAAATTAATTTATTGGCATTTATGTCACTGGCTGCAGTCGCGTGTGCGCAGAAAATCTGATTATTAGCAGAGTTTTGGAGTTAAAATTACTGATCATTGTCCCTCTGGTTGCTCACTTGTCATTGCATTTTAATCTTAAAGGTCCAGAAAATCACATTTTTATCAGTGTGGATGTAAATGTTGTGTGTCAAATGGCAGAATGACATTTATACGCCTGCTGTGCATTATTGAAATGGGCTAAAATGACTAATGTTAATGCTTTTTGTTTGTGGTGAGACTGAATCAATATAGCGAGATAGTGGATAGATTGAGAATTTTTGGGAATTAGCATGAATAGATGGAAATAAACAGGGAATTAACACTTGGGCTGCACGATATATTACAATTAAATCAAAGTCGCAATTGTAAGTCGGCGCAATAATCTATTATGTTCTGGAATGCATGCGATTCCTGTACTAGTTTAAAGTTCAGATTTCAGTCTTTCTCATATTTTAAAGCTCCTGCAGTTGTTTACACTCTGAACATAATATAATTTGCAAATGTAATTCCAATGTCAGAAAAACAATGCAGTTACATTGTTCCCCAAAATTGTCCCACCCTTACTTCGCTCTACACTTCTCCACCCTTGTCCCTCAACAGGAGTCATGTGCAGAAGCATTACAACGTGAACTTACGTAAACAGACAATTCTGTGCTTTCTCTATCGCAGCCAAGAGAGTAGCGGCGTCAAAAAAGTTGTCGTTGCCAGATGTGGCCACTAGGACTTTACGAGGATGACGTGTTAAGCTTTGAGGGCAACAATAACGGCATTTAAGAAGAAGGACTTGTTCCACCACAGACAGACAGTGACGAGGTGCGGCATGTATACGATACTCGGACACTCCTCAACAATATAGCTACAATTAGCACTTGAGGAATGATGTTTTGATTAGTGTCATTGGCGTAAGGGGGCATTTATTTTGTTAATTGTACAATGTGGGATCGGGGTTTGTCCAAAAAATAACAACGTGCTAAACTTCCTATGGACAACGTTCAGAAACTTCCAGAAATGTAGTGCCTTCCCAATGGTGCACATTACAAACAAAATTATCTTTAACCCACTGGGACTTTTTATTTGTCCCAGAAAGTAGTAGACGTACAAAGAAGGAAAAATAAATGATGTTGAATTGCCCCTATAATTGACTCTTTATATTCATTTGATACCATTTTGATTTGCTAAAGGAAAGAGGGATTTCTGCCAAACGTCACTCTTCATGAGGGGAAACTGGGTTTGAGAGCGTTAGCAGCCGCTCTTTTTAGACCGCACGCTTCAACGCCTTCGAAAGCCTTGAGCGCAAAAGAAGAAACTGGGTTGAATTATGCACTTAAAATAAGAAAAGTGCTCTTGAAGTCTTCTTCATTTGCGCAGAAGTAAAGCATGTGGGTGAGCTGTCGGAGAGATTAATCGCCGGTGAAAAGAGTGTGACCCGGTGTCGTCTGGTCTTTTGTTTCAGGAGGAGGAGAAGAAGAAAGGAGGAAAAGACAAAGACAAGGACGCAGAAAAAGAGGAGGACGCAGGTACTGTAACTTTACATTAGCGCAAAGAGAAAAAAGTCATTAAGTGCAGACAGACGGTACAGTACTGGCAAAGTGGGTGAAGCGTCTTGCTCAAGGGCCCATAAAATGAACATCAAGAAGATGGTTGAGGGATTAACTCCAATTTGGATCGAGTTTATAAAGTTGATAAAGTCCTTGAGTAAGAAAACCCTGACATTTTCTTCAAAAACAAAATAAAAATGGCCTTTTGTACTGATTCCATGAACATAAACACAACAGACTTCTAATCAGTGCCATTTATTGCAAGAAAATAACTCAATTTAGTCCTTTAAACTCCACTCCAAACACACGCTTTTACTGACGGATTAAACTGTGCTCTGGATTAAAGATTGACAATTAGACATGACTTAATCTCAATCTAAATTAGCCCATTAGTTTCATTCAGCATCAAGAACAAGGTTTGGTCCACTTTGAAAATGACTAATAACTATTAAACTCTATTTAACTGTTTGTCAAGCCCTTAAACACACACATTATGCAACATATTATCTGTATATGTTGTTCATCTGTAGTACAAGTCCTCTTCATTAAACGTTACCCTTTGTAAAGTTGGAGCTTCTTGCAAAAGGATGTGTGTTTTGCTATTGGGATTACACTTGTGATGCGTTGTGATGAATGGGAGTCATGCGGTGTCCTTCAGGGCCTCCTTGTGGTCCCATCTGCACCAACGAGACCGTGGAGAGTCTGCTGAAAAACACCAAGAGCCAGATCAGCACTCTGAAGGAGAAGCTCAACACGGTCAGTCCCGGCACCTTCCACACGCACTCGCCATTAGACACGATTCAACATTACAGCCCAGAATATGAGCTTTAGGGCGGCTAGTAACAGTTATTTTAGTTTAGTCAGTGATTCATTTCAGTCGGGTTATTTCTGTTGCACACTGAGACTTTTCTAACACATTTTTAACCAAATAAAAGTTGAAATATGGTTGAAATATGGTGACTGAAGGCTTATTTTTTTTTGTCATTTTGGTTAAATAAAGCCGCCGTCTTTGTTGTAAAATGTCCTTCTGCATGCGAGAATGTTTAGTCCAGATAACGATAATGAAGCTGAAGCCCTGAGCTACAATTACGTAAATATTCTTCAAAAAACTGGACTAAATTGGACTTTAAAATAAAATAAAATGTATTAAATTTAATTAATTCGTTTTTTATTTTATTACCTTGTGTGCCTTATTTTTCCTTTTTTTTCTCCTTTCTTTTTTGGGGGAGAAATAGGGGGGAAATGGGGCGGGGGAAACCAAAACACAAATATTCTTGATTCAGCAACAAACCAATCTTGTATGTGATAACGCACGCTGGATACTGTATGCATTGTTCATTTCTTTCACAAAACTAAAATGATTGAACTTATTCTTGGCATTTGTTCGACGTTGTTAAACCCTGCGTCCAGATACAGTCCAGTGACAGTTATACCAAAACTTGCGAGGCCAACAACACTCCCCTTATCATCCGGTCACAGGTGCAATCGGCTTCCCACAACCCCCCTGACTGGGCCCCACTACAGCTAGTCATACGATTAGGGGACTTTCACTAAACTCGCCACTTCTCTGAAATCCAAATCTACGAAATAATGTTCTCCCTGCTGCCACCCATCAACAATATGTGTAAAAATAAACAGTTTAATTTCCTGCCTCCCGAAATGACATGCCTTCATATGGACAAGGCATAAATCCTACAAATCTGTCTGAATGTAAGCTCCTTTATCGCTCCGACAGATGTCAACACGAACCACGCAACATTATAACCGTGTAGGGCTGGACAGTTGGTTTAATTTGGATCGAGAGTAAGATTCAATCAAAGACGATGATATGCTCGGCTCTTTTTTTTTAATGGAGATGTCTCAGTCGATCCTAAAACAGTGGTCCGGAGTTCACACCTCGGATGAAGACGTTTGAATATCTTTATTGTTCTGTGTTATGTTAATAAGACAAAACAAAATGTCTCGTTTGGTCTTTATTTGACGGGAAAATGAACATTAAGATCATAAAAAAACAGATGTTACGCACCAGATTATTGCTAAATGGCTAGTTTCCATCTGCATTCCCTGTCTTATTGATAGAGGAAAACATTTTGATTAATTTGTTAGAATGCATACATGTAAAAAAAAAATCACTTTGCGTGAATCAATGTATAAAATTTTCTATAATTTTTCATTTAATAGTGGTTTTCAACTTAAATTTAATTAATATTAAAAAAATTTAAAAACTAGTCAAATATATTAGTCAGAAGTCTGAACTCTGCTTTTTTTGCTGACAATGACTGGCTGTAGAACTCTTCATTAACTATTTTAAAACACCTGTATCTCAATTAAATTATAAAATGAAATGCCCTACAAACACGGGTTGAGAACAAAAACAACACCGTCAGAGTTTAAATCAAATCGTGCGTTTATAGTTGCAGCTTAAATATGTCACGTTTTCAGGTTTCACTGTGGATGCAACTGCAAGTCCCCAAAGTGGAAGATGGCAACAACTTTGGAGTCGCAGTCCAGGTCGGTGGCTCTTTTTACACGGCACTCACTTGGTCCTTGAAGTTAAGATATATATATTTGTGTGATGAAAGAGTTGAAGGATTTGTTTTTTGCCCAACAGGAGAAGGTGTTTGAACTTCTGACCAACACACGCACTAAGATTGAGGCGTTCCAAACTCTGCTGGCAAAGTAAGTAAACGGCACGGTGATTAATGTATTCTAATGAGCTGCAATACTTACCGTTTAGCAACTTAAATACACGACACAATAAAGCACGTTGTGGTTTAGTTACAAAGACAGGTAAATGTCTTTAAAGTGGTTAAAAATGATGCTTTTCAAGTCTCATTGTTTACAGTAAGTCCCTACTTTTCCTGTATTTGCTTAAGTCCTCTAAACTATAAAACGTTACATAATTGACTGTCTGAGTGTCATGTACGTGCAACATTTTACCAAGCTTGACTCTACAAACTAAGGCTGCACAAAATGAGGAGAATTATCTTTGTTGATTTGTGAAATTAACAAAATATGGGCAATTGTATCTGACAAACTAATGTGGATTTGAAATGAAGACTCGTGTGACATTGAATTTGTGAAAATATATTCATTTCAACATGGAATTTCAACAGATTTTTATCTTCCATAGATATTCCAATGAAAGAGGTGACGCTGTGGCCAAGGCTGCCAAAAGCCCTCATGTGGTAGGTTAATCTTATTTCATAATTATGTCGCATCTAATTGACAGTAGATTATTGTTAATGCCCCCTTTATACACCAACTGTTTCATTAAATAATTACATGCATTCATTCATTCAGGGTGACTACAGAGAATTGGTGCATCAGCTCGACCAGTTTCTGTACTGTGAACTGCGCCTCATCGTCCTGGAGATACGCAACATCTATGTAAGAAACTTAAAGTGCATATTCTAATTTGGACTTTATTTGGTGTTTTATTTATTTTTTTACTTGTTACAATTATAAATTATAGTTTTACACCAATCAAGTCACTATTTGTGAAAAATCTGTATTAAATTACAGGAAGTGACATCACAGTAGGGACACTCATTCCATCCAAGATCATAACTTACACAAAAGAAAACAACTTTTTTGTCCTTGTAAACATTGATTCAACAAAATAAAGGTGCTGCCATATATTTTCATTTGTCAAATTAAAAAAAAAGGACATAAGATGAGTATTGGCCCAGTGGTTGCCTGGTAATTTCCTATCGTGACATCATCGATTACAAACAGGAAGTAACATTATAAACCTAAAGAATTTGCTTTTCCGGGATAACGTTTTTGATCATTTTTAGCTAAATTTTAAATATATTTAACGGCATTTTAGTTAAATGAGTCGTCCAACCACTTTAAATTACCGTTTAAAAAGCCCCACTGACACTTCAAATCAAATCAAATCAAATCAATTTATTTTTGTAAGGCCCAAAATCACAACAACAGTTGCCTCTGAGGGCCACAGGGAGAAATGAATCAACAATGTCTGTGGTGGCGATGGAGTCAGACAATGTCTGTGGTGGCGAGGGACGATGTCCCAGGGTCCTCTGTCCTTAGACTCTCCTTCTCGGCCAGGAAAAACTACAAAAAAAACCTCTTTGGGAAAAAAGCGTAGAAACCTGGAGGAGTTCCAGTGAAGGAGAGATCCGACTCTCACAGACGGACAGACGGACACAAGGAGACTGGAGCTGGACCCACTCTTCAGGCAGATGAGGGACCGACTGAGGCGAACTGGAGCCACTCTTCAGGCAGATGAGGGACCGACTGAGTCGAGCTGGACCCACTCTTCAGGCAGATGAGGGACCGACTGAGGCGAGCTGGACCCACTCTTCAGGCAGATGAGAGACCGACTGAGGCGAGCTGGACCCACTCTTCAGGCAGATGAGAGACCGACTGAGGCGAGCTGGACCCACTCTTCAGGCAGATGAGGGACCGTCTGAGGCGAGCTGGACCCACTCTTGTCATCAGTGTTTCCTGTCACGTATCAAACATGTCTGTACCTTGTCCCGCAGATGAATGAAATCCGTTTCTCACTAATAGGAAAGTGATTAGACTAATTGCTTTGCTTGTGTTAAAGGGATTAGTGCCCTATATTTTGCTCGTTAATCACCGTTTGTCCCTGTTGTCATGTTGTGATGCTGTTAATGGACGAGCCATGACAATTAGCGACTGTAGATGCCATTTAACACTATAATGTCTCTATATATCACGCTTGATTTATTTATTACCACCTCTGCACTCTGTGGAAAGCACAAGAGTACACATGAGTGACAGGTGGAAACTGTTACCTGGAAACCTTTTTATTTGTTCTTTTTATTCAATTAACTTTTAGAACTATTTGGAATTATGTTGGCCTTGAAAGGTGGACCAAAAAACACTTGGGACTAGTCCATATCAAGTCTAAAATCGCTCAATTTAAGACCAAGTAACAACACATGTGATCACACCCTTAAGATGCTACATGTCACTCAAGTAAACTAATAATAGGTTTGTTTTAGCTCAATTTGAGGTTCAATAAAAAAGGCTAATGACCAGATGACTAGATTTTGGAACTGTATTTTTTCTTTATCGTTGTCAAATAGGACCAGCACTTTAGTTTTGACAGATATTTTTTTATGAATATTATCACTTTTTCACAATATAATTAATTAATTTCAATCCACGTCTTTAATCTTCTCTCCTCAGGCCGTGCTCTTCGACATTATCACCAAAAACTACGTCAAGATCAAGAAACCAAAAGGCGATGGCAAAGCTGCCATCTACTAAACTCCCCATCACACTTATCGCTCATGTTTCCATAACAACCAACTGGTGTTTAGATACGGATGTAACATTACAGTCATTCTGACAATGTTTTGATCACGTTGTGTGCATTTTGGGTTCATTTTACAAAATAAAACATACATATGTTTCTTTATTGGACAGTGTCATTCATGATTTAAATACAAAAGATGTTGGAAAGAAAAACAAGTGTAACACGCCATAAAAGTAAAATGTACAATGTTGTTTTCATATTGGTGAAAAAGTAGCAGTTTACACATTTGAATGTCTTAATATATTATACCTATAACCATCATTAATTTAAACTTACTATTTGAGGAAATCCTTAAATTTAGACTAGTTACAACTTAAAGGTGCACTGTGTAACTTTTCTCCCAGAAGATGTCATTGCTCTGCCTGAAATGGTCCAAAGTATGACATAAACGTACTGGTGACTCTTGATTATAACTACACTTTTATTAGCCTTAATAAAGCATGAACAAAGACTTAATTCATAAGAAACAACTCTTTATTATTAAGAATTATTCAGGCTTTTTAACTCTTAGTAACATAACTCCTTAATTAAATAGTTTCTAAGCATAGAAAACTAATGAGTTGAAGTGTTTAGTGTAGATTGCTGTTGTGATTAGCGCTGAAATGATCATACATGCTAACAACCTCGTAATGAACATTTCTAAAATACTTACATGATTTTGGACAATAATTCACCAAAAACATAACCCTAACCCAAATCTATTCTGGACGTTGAAGTTAGATATTAGTAGTTGTAACGTGTTGACAAATGTGATGAACATCCATCTGTCTTCACGCTCTACAAATAACAAAATTGCGTCTTTATTTGCTGCCTCATTAAAATGAATGGGACAGAGTGTTTACATAAGTACCAGGTTGTGTGCGCAGCTGATCCGAACACATCACTCGTGGAAAGGTCTATTAGTTCATCATGAATAAAGTATTTGTTGATGCTTTATGAAGGCCAAATAAGGTTGAGTTATTATAAAGTGGCACAAACTTATTAAACTGGACCAAAAACAGTCCTGAACAGAATAATCCACTGTCTCACACATCTTTGTCATCGTCAGTAGACAGCAGTCCCTCTCCAGGCATCCCGGGACAAAACCTTCTCCCCTTCAGCCTGAACCATCCCTGATACAGTCCTCTCCACGCCAGGCACCCCAGAGCGCCCCCTAGCTGCTGGGCTGGGAATTTGGTGAAGTGTGCCAGCAAGCAAAGCAGTAGAAACATCCACATCGCCAGAAGCAGCGTACACAGAAGAAAGATGACGCGCAACGGGGCCCCGGGAGACTTCTGCAGAGGCTCTGTAGGCGATGCGTGGTCCTTAAAAACGCTGATCTCCTCCAGCATGACGAGACAACACAGGCAGAGGATGAGCACGTCCTGGGACACCTCGTATCCTCTCCACTGCATGTTCGCTCGGACGCAGGAGGCTTTGGTCTGGTCCTCGTGCAGCAGAAGTAAAGGCTGGTTTGATGAGGAGCCGGACGCGTCGCCGTCTTGGGGCATGGGTTCGTAGCAGGTCCCCGCGGCGTCCTCCAAAGCGGTGAGGAGGCGCCTGAGGGCCCACCAGAGCAGCCCCACGAGCAGCAGACGGGACAGGTGGCGCAGGCAGAGGGACAGAGAGCGCCGGGCCGAGAGGGACAGGACCAAGATGAAGGAACCGGTCAGGATGCAGGTCCAACCCCAGGCCGAGCGCAGGAACTTCCTGTTGGAGAAAGTTCATTGAGACGTGAGCAAAACTATGAGTAAACTACATCAACTTTTTCATTGCACACTGAAAGGACAAAGTCTTTATTTCCTTTTTATTCATTTTTGCTATTTTAAGGTCATTTTAAAGGTGCACTATGTAACTTTTGATGAGTCCGCCACCTGTTTGACTCCATGGAGATGTTCCACTCTTAAGGCTTACACTTCTCAACCTTGCTTCTCTATCTACAGGTGGCCAACCGGCTTTGCCGGCTTGTTTCCATGGAGATAAACAAGTTTAATGTCATACTGGGGAACATTTTAGGCAAAAAATAAGAGCTCCATGGAGATAAGAGGACGGAGTTCGGAAAGAATAGTTATTGCTGCGTTAATTACTTCTGGGATTAAAAATATGGAAATAAAAAGAAATAAGAAAGAGTTCCTTTGAGGTGTCTTGTTGAAGAGCCAATAAAATGTACAGGAAATAAAAGGCTATTTTAGGACATTGTATTAGGAAGGCAAGTGAAAATGTCTGAAATACTGAATAACCTATATAAAATGTCAAAACCATATTGGCTCTGCTCTATAAGACTCATTGACAGTGCAAGTTAATCAAAACATTCAAAAAATTTATATTTGTTAATATTAATATGATGATGAATTGCAGTCAGTGTAATTTACTCTTATCACAACATAGATTTTTTACTTTTTGTTTCACAGTAACAAAGCTGTAAAATGTATTCACTAGTTTTTTTTTGTTTTAGCTCAGGATGTTTCGGCAAACATCCCAAAAGCCTCTCAATTCTGAAGGAAACTGATGTAAAAGCTGCATAAACCAAAAGTCTTTTCACATTTCAGATCTTTGTCACCATCGACTGGATGAATGACAAACTACATCTACAATTTGTTTTACTTCTTAAACTATCAAAACAGTTCACGACACTAGTCAAAGACAAGAATATGAAAAGACAAAGCGCAGTGACAATTCCATGGCTCATTGAACACTGTCACATGCAGCTCTCACCTGTAGAGGAAGTGGTTACTGTTGGCAAAGATGTTGTACGTTGAGACCCACAGACTGAGCAGGGGCCCAAACAGGACCATCCCCGACAGGAGCAGGTGGAGGTGACGGCGGACCAGGGAGCTGCCCAGAACCCTGCCCAGCAAATGTGTCACCAAATCCAAAACTGTGCTCAAAACCTCAACAACACATCTCACAGGTAAAAGGACTTCTTTCAAAACTTTCTGTAACTTCCCCAGACTAACCTCAGAGCTTAACATGTTCAGATTCATGTTTGCTTCTTGTTGTCCACTCCTTGTTGTCCACTCTGGAAGCATTTCTCTTTCTTTATCTTTGTCAGGCGGGCAGATACCACATGGCTTTTAAAAATATACCCCTGCCCCCTTTTGCCCACCCCCTCCACCACACACAGACAGGTTGCTGCTGCTGCTTCTGCTCTTGTAACACTATCCATTATCCTCAACACAATTACACAAGTCTTAGATGTGATCCAATGGCATTACAGAGGTCCAAACAACTGCCTGATCTAATAACAACACCACATGATCACCACTAATATATTAGATTGTTTAGAATTGTCATCAATGTACTGCAGCAGTTTATAATAAGAAATAGAATGAAATAAGAAAATAAAATGTGTGTGGCAAGGCAATGGTCTCATCTTATAGTTCAACATTTTGGGAAACTCTGACTAAAAGGTTCATTTCGTGGGATTTTGTATTTAAAACGTGCACCGTGTAACTTTTCTGGTGGTGTTATTGTTGTACATTGGACTTAAAATCGCCAAGGAGACAAACAAGCCGAGTTACGGGTCAGGTCTCTGGAGGCTCACAGTTTTTTCAATACATTTTGAGTTGCTGTAATTGAATAAATGTAAGGCAAGTACATGTATTGACATTCTGTGAAATATTCCCAGGAAATCAATAAAAATATACATGGAAAGGTAAGTGTCGGTTCTTCCATCATAAAAGTCACATAGTTCAGCTATAATTCAATAAGCAATAATGAATCATTCTGCTGTTCACCCTGCTAATTAGATCATAAAATGAATTATTACTATACATAAAAGATATACTTTCACATCTATTAAAGAAGTTTTAGTTAACTGCATGTTATATCACTTAAACATGTGTACAAATAGGCCACAGAATAGGATTTAAGTTAGTACTGGTTAAATATAATGAATATAATTAAATGTACACAATGCAAAGCCCTGTTATAAGCCTGGATAGTATCATCAATTCTCCTGCTCCTCTTTAGTCCCTCCATTATTAGCCTCAGCTGTCAAAGCCAACACTAATTTGAGTTATAAACTGTTGCCAGTCTGAATTTGGCTCAACTAACAGCTGCGAGACCTTTATTTCCAATGCACAGGCCTCTGGGCAGTGGTCCAGTCTTCAGATAAGGCAAATGTAGCTTTTATATTTGGTTTGTGCTCCTCAAACCAGGCCCGGAGGACCCAGACTTCTGTCCTATTGGCGTTTTCAATTTGAGATTAAGTGCAAACAAGCGAAGGAATCTAAGTTTAGACTGTCACTGCAACGGCATCAATACGACAACCTCTGAGTGACATTGTGCTTCCTGCAACAACTGATTGTCTCCGGTTAGTCATACTGTCTTACAACATGGTATTATTAGCACAATTTACTTGCGACGATACTCTAAACATCAGATTATGGATTGTATAGTTTATTTACTTACATGGTCCCAAAATACAAATCAATCTCTGGGAATATGGTAATATGTTGGCTATTTTAATTTGCAAAATAACAAAACCATAATCCCCCAAAATCTCAACGAAAGATTACACTTTTTTACATTCAAATTGTGAAAAAATTGCAACAGCTGATAATTGTCTTGTGAGTAAAAATGTGTGAAATGTGCAAATCTGAACATTTCTCTCCCAATATTTAAGTTGTATTTACTTTTTTACTGTGTCTCAAAACAAACTCAAATTGCAGATTACACTAAAATTTACTTGTAATCAATTAGTTATCGTTTGTACATCTAAATGTTGTACAATGTTGGCTTTATTCAATTTACAACCCAACACAAACATTATACCAGGTGTGGAACAATACTGTAACAAAGTAATATCAAACCTATGAACTTTGCGAACCTTTTATTCCCTCAAATACTGTATTTATGTTTTTATTGTTTGTTTCAACACAAACTCATGCATACAGATTTGATTTAGTTTATTTGTTATTGTAAAATTGTGGTGGGTTTACCTGAAAACTGTGTAAACATGTGTAAATATTAAGTCACATAATATGATTTACCCATGAATTGATCCCAGCTGTACAACACAGATATTCCTTAGAGCACAGATATTAACAAACATATTTCCTCTTAAACTGAATCAGGTTTGTATTATGTGTGTTATTGTGTCCACTGACCCAGGATCAGTTGGATGTAGGTTTTAATGTGGGCACACTTTGGGAGAAGAGGCAGAAGATCCGACCTATTTAGCGCCTTTGATCGGGAAAGGAGCTGAAACTGCACCAGAAAGTCAAACTTAATGCCAAATAAGCACATGGACAGATTCCTAAATGCACTCACTGAATGCACTTCTCATTAAAATACTATACATTTATACAGAAGTCCCATCATTGCCACATCGTTCAGCAATCTGACATGATTTCTGTTTAACTACATGACATAAACAGCAGATTAAGTGCTGTGCTTACAGCTCTTCGCTTTAACACTTAAGTGTAAAATATATTTGAACATTTTTATCACAACACAAAGGAAAGTCCCTGTGCCATGAGCACTTAAGAAATGCAACCACACTAGATTCGTCATCATTAACATCCAGCGATTAAGTAAAAGCTTTATGTCCCCCTCCTTTATTGTTGATCGAGCTCGTTTTTGGGATAGCTCCGCCCAGTCTGTAGAGACAGCATCTTTTCCCTCGGCGTCCTTCAGCAGTCGCAGGGTTTCTCCGGCGCCGGGGTTTTAGTCGGGACCCGCTCCCGCTCCTCATCCAGGGGATGGGTCTGTCTGTGCTCCCACATCCGCACCGCTCCGTCCCACTGGGAACACAACCAAACAATGAGCTCTTTATTCTCAAACTTTGACTTGATGAAATTCAAAAACGCAGATGCACTGCAAAGACAAACAATACAGGGACTTTTGCAACACATTTCCTTCTGTAATCATGCAGTGTATTATTAATCTCCGGCTGAGGAAAGAAAAAATACTTAATCAAAAGAACTGTAGACATATACGTGAAAAGTACTACTCAAAATAGTACTTTTTAATGCAATTTTAAAACGCGCTGTAGTTTTAAACCTCACGATGCATGTTCTTTGCTTTGTTGGTGTCAAAAATGCAAACACAGTCGTGAAACAGCTGGACAAAAGGGACTTGGAGTAATGAAGTACAAACGACACAGGCTTAAATGAATTACAGGTTTAAAAATCTAATAAAAAAAGTTTAATTGCCCGTGAAAAATCGACTCAATTGCACAAAAGTGAGTATTTGTAATTAGTTACTTTCCTGCTGTGCCAATTGCATCATAAAACCATTTTCTGATGTAGTTTTAATAGATTCAACGACGAACCCTTCTTAGATATTTGGCCAAGCTGCAATTCGAACCTCACGTCTCCATAGAAACAAACCGTATCAGAACTATTACTCAGTGCACTTTTAACGTTGCACATTTGGCGCACCAGTTTGCAGCGCGCAGTGAAAACAGGACTCACGGAGCTGCTGATGATGTTGTCCTCATACGGGTGCCAGCTGACGTCCCTCACACAGGCGTCGTGTCCGGACAGTCTGGTGACCACGCCCCCCGTCAGGACGTCGTAAACTAAGAGACAAAGTGACAAGAATACAATTAAAGAGTGGTAAAAACTGAGCTGGAGGGCATGTGTGTTCTCTGTGGTAGAATCTGCTGTGCTTGGACCTGGTTTAAGGATAAAATTACTATCTATTCTGACCGATTTCTGGACCTTTAAGGTTATTTAAATGACATGCAAACTGCAAAATATGATGCGAGTAATCAAAAGGAACGTGGTTTTTATTATTTGACTGTTTATATATCATTTTAAATAACCACAGCCAGTGATCAGCCTCTTCTTTGTTCAGATTAGTAACATTTTTTCCTATTTTACAGGTGCAATAATTACCGGAAGAAATAAGTTAAAAATGTTACGACATGGACCCAGACAAAATAATAGTTATTTAAGGACTATTACCAGAAAACAGGCCAAGACCTGTTCTATCATTGAATATGATCCCATTTGCTTATTCCATCATACATTTGTTTGCTAAATAAGATGTAAATTGCCGCACCTTAATGGTCATTAAACAATGTTTGAGTCTTGAGCTCTTAATCTCTTCATCTCTTATCTTATCTTATTGGCTGTTTTTAATTAGATTTTTGTTGTTTTACCTGATCTGACACTTTCTTATGAAGACTTCTTTATTGTTTGTATAACTTATGCATCGAAACCAACTGCAAACCAACTCAAGCAGCAGGTATGACTAAATGTAACCACAGGGCGTCATCTCTGAACCCGGTCTAAGGCGGACGGACACTCACTGACGATCTTGCCGGTGGAGCAGCCCGAGTAGATGAACCTCTGTCCGGTGCTGAACTCGGGGGAGAATCTGCAGCGGATGAGCGTGTGCAGGACGCCGTGTCCGCGATACGTCATGACAGACGTGTCGCCCGTCAGCTTGTGCCGCTTCAGAGCTACGGAGGGGAACACACGCACAAGAAGGCATCAGGTTTCAGGGCATTAAGCGCATCGTTTCAAGTTTTCAAATGGGACTTGTGAGACTGAGCAGCATTTTTTTTTATCCCTCCACAAGTCACAAAGTTTGCATTTCCAGTTTCCCCGATTATTTATTCCACAATAGGGAAGGTTCAGTGTTGTAACCCAGTGTTCAAGAACAGCAAGAAAATAAAAAAACAACACCATAATAATAGAAATAAACTTAAATAGATAGGAGAGGGGGGTCTTGATGTTGGACCCGCTTCATTCACTTTACAAATGATAAAAAATGTATTCTCCAAAAACGTTTTACTATATCAAATGGATATAAAAGCAGAACGAAGATAAAGAGACTGCTTTAGGTTTACACTATCATCTTACAACGTTCAAATTAAGTTCTAAAAAGTATGTCAGAACCTAAGGTGTGTTGTAAGGTTCAGAACCTTACAACACAGAGCTCAAGGTGTGCCCACCAGCTCAGAGGGCAAGAAGAAAGAGGAAAAACATGTCCGAAATGCCCTCTCAGCCTGTGGTTACCCCGCTTGGGCTCTCAACAGAGTGAAGAGAACCAAGAAGCAGGACAAAAGGGAAACTGAACAGAGAAGGAAGGGTGTTTCTATCCCTTATGTGTCTGGCCTGTCGGAAAAACTGCAGAGAATTTTTAGACAACACGAAGTCCCTGTTTATTTTAAACCAGGAAACACTTTAAGACAAAAACTGGTTCACCCAAAGGACAAGTTGCCGACTCAAAAACAGAGCAATGTAGTTTATTCGATCCAATGCAGTGAAGAAAGTTGTAAAGAACGTTACATAGGTGAGACGAAACAGCCTCTACACAAGAGGCTTTATCAGCACAGAAGAAATACTAGTTCAGGACCACAGAGCGCCGTGCATCTCCATCTTGAAGCCTCTAATCACTCGTTTGAAGACGGTGAGGTGAAGGTTTTAAGCAGGGAGAAAAGATGGTTTGAAAGAGGAGTCAAGGAAGCTATTTTTGTTAAAAAAGAAAAACCTTCTTTAAACAGAAACGGAGGTCTAAGGTTCAATCTTCCTGTAGTGTACAATGGGATCCTGAACCCCTGGAGAGGTAGAGGACCAGTACCAGGACATTTAGATGTTAATCAGGTACTCAGGGTGGGTGAGCCAGGGTCTCACAAAGACAAAGGGGAGACTAATAGCCCATTAAAGGGTTGAATAGGCTCGGTAGTTTCTGTTGAAACAAACAACTCTTTCCTCTTCAGGAAGGCTCCTCCCAATGGGCTGGTCTTACCACAGAACAGTATTAATATCGGAGTTCTCGACCTAAATTCTTTTTATTGACAATGACTCTTGGATGAGAGTCGAAACGTCAATTTTTTTCTAACTGAGTCCAGATGACTACAACTGAAGCTTTTTCTACTAAGTTCTAAAAAGTTAATTTGTGAACTTAACTACGACTTTACTTCAATTTGTGGACCTTGCCATGGATTTTCAAATATTGCTATTGGAAATTGTCGTTATCGGCCACAAGAGCAAGACAAATATTGTATATCTGCTGAAAATATCCACATCAGAACATCCCTGCTAATAAATTACCACTGCAATAGGCACTTTGGAGAGTTCTTATGTCCTGTTTGTTACTCAAATAATGCCCAGGTGAACTTTTAACTTGACTTGATCTTTTAATTGCTCGTCTCTTGGCTGCGTCGTCTCTGGACACTTATCCATAGCCTTTCCTTTGCTCCTGCCCGACTCCAACTAAGGCCCAATCACTCATGAGATCCTTGAACTTTCACCTCTTCGTCACAGAGCCCTACTTTTTCTACAAGTACAGTGTCTTTCATCGCCCTAAGTGTATAATTTACTTTAAAAGGTGCGTAAAATGCCCAGAAATTGTATATTTTAACTAAAACTAAAATTACACAGAGTAAAAAAAGTATGGTAAATAAGCAACAAACAATTATGAGAGCAACATTCAACTTTGTAAATGTTGCAATAAAATAAAATACAACAAATTTGAAATGTAACTGAAGTGATTGTAATTGAAAAACTGCAGTAGCCGTCAGTCAGTCAGTACCTCTCTGCGGAACCTGCTGCCAGCGATAGTCCCAGTTCTGTTGAGTCACGGCCAAACGAGACGCAGCCAAACCCTCTTTGGGAGAGAACTTCCGGACGTCCCAGAGCTTAATGGACTGGTCTTTTGAGTTGCTGATTAAATAGCGCGCATCTCCCTAAAAACAAACAAAACAAATGTGTGTCAAATAAATGCTGAAATCACCGAGTGAGTGTGTCAATGGATACAGAAGAGTTTACTCTCCAGTTGGACCTGCATTCGAAAAAAAATAATTGAGGCTGGTTGTAATTATTTTACACACAAAAACATGATTTGCTGAGTTATTCTGAACAGGTGTTGTTCGGCAAGTGTTGCTTTCACCATTTGATAAGAGTGCTACACAAGAAAACGAGAAATCGATTATGCTAAAAAGTAGCTTTTTCGTTACATTCCAAAACACTAAAGGAGAACGGAGCAACTAAAAGGAACAATAAGAACAACAAGGACAGACACAAGTTTTGGACGTTTCATGTTTTCTTATTATGTTTACTACATTCTAGATTGTAGAAAGATACTGAAAACACTAATTATATGAAGCTAGAAGTATGGAATTATATATCAAAGAAAATCAATGTAAAATAACTCCAAATATGTGTTAATATTTTAGATTCAGATTCCTCAAAGTGGCCCCTCTTTTCTTTTTTGACAGTGCTGGGAACCCTTGGCCTTCACTCAATGAGCTTTAGGATGTAATTTTAATTTCACAACATCATCTACTAGTGTTGATGCCTTCAGTGAGACTATACAATGTGAATAATGAAAACAATTTAAATTAAAGCCGCGACAGCTGCGATGATGTTGTTGTTGTTGTTGTTTTATGGCGGTTGGCATCCAATTGTTGCATTACCGCCAGACTTTATTCCTCAGACTTTTCGTAGTCCTCAGACTGTCGTAGTCCGTAAAAGTACTCCTTCCATTGCTTTGGTGTTACAAAGCCCATGAGGTCATGATATGTCTTTGTGACTAGAATAGTTGTTGTTTCGCGCGACCGCTTTCCCGCGCGATACTGCATTCTCTTAGACTTTATTCTTTAGACTTTGTTCTTCAGACTTTGTTCTTCAGACTTTATTCTTCAGACTTTATTCTTCAGACTTTATTCTTCAGACTTTATTCTTCAGACTTTATTCTTCAGACTTTATTCTTCAGACTTTATTCTTCAGACTTTATTCTTTAGACTTTATTCTTTAGACTTTGTTCTTTAGACTTTGTTCTTTAGACTTTATTCTTTAGACTTTGTTCTTTAGACTTTGTTCTTTAGACTTTGTTCTTCAGACTTTGTTCTTCAGACTTTGTTCTTCAGACTTTGTTCTTCAGACTTTGTTCTTCAGACTTTGTTCTTCAGACTTTGTTCTTCAGACTTTGTTCTTCAGACTTTGTTCTTCAGACTTTGTTCTTCAGACTTTATTCTTCAGACTTTGTTCTTCAGACTTTGTTCTTCAGACTTTATTCTTCAGACTTTATTCTTCAGACTTTATTCTTCAGACTTTGTTCTTCAGACTTTGTTCTTCAGACTTTGTTCTTCAGACTTTGTTCTTCAGACTTTGTTCTTCAGACTTTGTTCTTCAGACTTTGTTCTTCAGACTTTATTCTTCAGACTTTATTCTTCAGACTTTATTCTTCAGACTTTATTCTTCAGACTTTATTCTTCAGACTTTATTCTTTAGACTTTACTCTTTAGACTTTATTCTTTAAACCCCCTCCCTGTACCTCCGTCACCTAGCAACAGAGACCCGCCGCTAATGCTGATGCTAACGCTGATGCTAACGCTAATGCTGAGACCACGGCACGAGATGAAATGTTCATTCATTGCGCCCCTGCTGGCCAATTGTGAATTATTTCACAATTATTTCCACTCAGATCATAAAAACGCATTAGTGAGTGAAATATGAGCTCCGTAGATCAATTCCATTAGGCGTGACTTGTCCTTGAAAAAACAGGAAATTAAGCCTTTTTTGAGGAAAGAAAGGAAGGAATATCAACATTTTTGGGAATATTTATTAATTTCAATGTCTTTAGATGCAAAAAGTGTTTTTTTGAGCTCGATCGGACAAAAAACCAAGGACAAGTACGACTTTGAAAAAAAAAGTCAAACGTGGCGGTGCCACTTTGATTCACATGGCTGACTTCCCATCTATTGCGAATCTGTGCATTGAATGGTTTTTAAAACAGTCTCTCTTCGGCTTCACCTTGCTGTGGATGAACGTGATGCCGTCTCTGTGCCCGGCCAGATGGCCCACGGGCTGCGGCCGGTCCTCCCGAAGCGTGCGCCGGTCCCACACTTTGCACAGAGCGTCGTCGCTGCCCGAGAACAGCAGCTGGGACGAGCTGTCTGCAAACGCCACCGCATTCACGTCGTCCTCGTGAGCGTCGATCTGAAGGAGCCACAGAGGAGCGTGTGTGAGGGGCTTGCAGGTGTGAAAGAAGACAATAACTGTGCTGAAATACTAGACAGATCTGTTGATATCACGCGTAATGTTATAAAGATTTGTCCCACAGATGTGCATGAGTGACAGTTAAAGTCTTATGAAAAACATCGAAGGCGTTACTGAGCTGCACTGGAACAATAGGCCATTTGGATGTGACAAACTTAAAATCAGAGTAATAATCCTTTGAACAGTAATAATGATTCTATGTAGGATTGCAGAGAATATTGTGATATTATCAAAACCTGCAAAGTTTCAGGAATAGTGTCCTCTACAAACAACAACTAATCCAGTTCTAAAAATGTACTGGTTTCTTGTTTAGATACGTCTTATGTTTCAATCTTCTCTCAACTTAATGCTCCCTTGGTGCGTTTTAAAATGTGTACCGAATCCCACAATTGAATCATAAAACCTTAATCTAATCGCATCACCACTTGGACAATTTGAAAATCACTTCACTTGTCCAGTGTAGATCGGAGAAAACTGTGTGTCCAGGCCAACAAAGTAAATCTAACAAAAGAAGAACTTATGCTTTTCTCTGGTATTCAAACATAAACGATCACATACACAGAACACTTCACATTTTGTTCAATGTTAACTGCATTATCTGCTTTAAATGACTGAGTGTTTAGTTCATGTGATTTGAACAAGAAATAATTGAATGGCTCCATGTTCTTCAATGAATCAAAATACACCTTGAAGTAAGATTACAGGTAAAATCAAGTCGACTTTGCATAATAAGTCTCCTTTAACAAAGAAAGAATAACCTAAAGTATGAACAAACCAAAACCTGGGCCACAAACAACACATTTAATCTAAACATCGACGGCTTATAATGATGCAGTCTTTTCCCACTGTTGATATTTTAGCTGCTACGACAGGTGTGGACGCGAAAAAGAGAACAATGAACCTTTTCCAACAAGTGAGACCAACACCAGGCAGTGAAACCGATACATCGACAGAAAACAAGAACACAAGAGAAGAAGAAGAGAAGCACACAGCCATTGTCACCGAGTTCCATCGCACTTTCTGTCCTTTCTGCCTCAAACTCAAGTGAGAGAGATATACATATCATATTACAGGCAATAAGGTAAACTGCTGGGCTTCCTGATTTTCAAACCGAGAAAGGAGGAAGTAGATATTTAAATCTGTTTAACTCAATCCCAGCTCTCACAAACGCTTTGGCACATCACTAGTATTCACAGGCATGTCATTATTGGCCACTAGCACAGCTTTAGAACAGCTTTTTTTAGATGGAAATGTGAAGCAAAGTGTCATATAGCGACGCACTGTGCTCTTTCTAAGTTTGGAATAGATAAAATGCTTTCCAAATCGATCAAGACGGTGTGTAGGCGCCTTGTCATGAAGTTCTGGGGGGAAACAGCATTTAATAATTCATGACAAGAAAAGTTGGGTAATTCAGTTTTGACCAACAGCCATTTCTAATAGTTACTGTTCCACTTAAATAAATATGTACATTAATAACTCAATCAAAAAGGAAAAACACAACTGTCTAAGAGATGATGGCAACTTGTCTAATGCAGTTCTTCTACTAAGATCCTTCTGTAAAAAAACGTTCAAACTCAAATTGAAAATAACCTCGCATTTTCCCCAGAACTTGCTCATAAATGAAAGTGGGTTTTATGTGATTTACATTTATCAAAGTGACAAACAGTTTGAAATTGAGCTGTCATTTAAAAGTAGAAGGAATTGTGTGATTTTCCTTATTTAATCAGCATTTATTGGATCATTTAAATTAAGTGGAAAGTACTTTTTGACACATACACATATACATACTGATGATTTTTACTAGTCGGCTATAACATGCTGTTAAAACGCATAAACGCTCTGGTCGGAGTGAATGTAAAAGAAGAACGAGCAGGGGAGCAGTTGAAGCATTTACATAGGCAGATGGCTCAGGGTCAGCGACACAGAGGGAGGCTTTGGGCTGGGCACTGGACACACCCTCCCCTCCCCCTCCCCTCACTCTCCCTTGTCCCAGTACAGGGCAGGACAGTCCTCTCTGCTGCTTCATCACAGAGTTGAAATGAGAACGGTCCAGACGCAGCCGCCTCACCTTGACCGCGGGACGAGCCTCTGAAGCGCACAGGGCGAGCGGGACGGAGCGGGACAAGAACAATCAAACCACTGACCTTCAGCGTGCGCTTGTTCTGCTCCAGATCGAAAACATACAGACAGCCGTCGTTGGCACTGGAGGAACAGACCAGATTTTTGATCAGATCCAGGAAATGTGTTCAGCATTTGTCTCTAGTATGATCTAATCTAAAATTAAAGCACGGAACATTATTTGCTAAAGGTTATTTTATCAGTCCCAAAAATATGAAAAATGTAGGGCGGCAACAAACATTTTTCTATTTAGTCCAGCAATTATTCTTTCTAATTAATTTATTTGTTGTTTCAATCGCAAAATGCCTGTAAATATCACATTTTACTCAATTTGACCCAGATCATGCTTAAGTGATTCGCCTTGAGGACAAATCTTCGGCATAATTTTGGTGTAATTCCTGCTTTGTCTGAGTCATAAAACCTCTTATTTCAGCACATGCAAGTTTCAGTCTGTTTATAGTCCAGATAAACATTACTCGATCACTAAATGAGTTAATGAGGCCATTATTTCAATAACAATCAATTAGTTGCGATTAAAATGTTGTTTCATTGGTTGATTTTCTAATTATTATTTTAACGCATCAATGACCAGCTAGTAAGAAGAGCTGAATTCAGTTCATGAAATACTACACATTTTTTCATTTCTGAACACATATTAAAATGAAATAAGGAAATACTTTTGCTCCTCCATAAAGTCCAAAAAGCTCAGGTTTTGTGCCGGATTACAGATCAATCTCTACTTCATATATTTAAAATACTTGAAGAGTTGAATTCAAAATCCACACTCGTTTACAAAAGATGATAAAACATAAAGAAGAGCTTGGTTTTGTATGTGACATCAGTTGTGGGTGGGACAGCGTCAGTCTCGGAGCCTTGAAACCTAAAAGTGAATTGTGTCGCTCACCCGCCCAGGATTTCTTTGCCATCTGTGGACGCAGCCAGCGAGAACACGCAGAACCGCCTCTCATCTGGACTACAAAGCACACGTCGCACACACAGGTTCACAAAGCAGAAACGACAGTCAATCAACCCAACAAGGCAGCACAGCACATCGTGAAATCATTATTATCCCAATATATCTGAACATATCTTCTAATTCAGTTCATAGCTTTGATTTGCTCAGTTAATATTTGAGATAGTTTGACTACCGTAGTAAATAAATTAGCTTTCTTCTTTAATTAAACAGTGTAAGGAAATAGAGAGGAATAATGCGATTCAATTTGAGTTTTGTCTTATTGAAAATACTAATACTCAATACTAATTCCATGAACATAAGACCATAAGAAGTAAGACCATTTCACTAAAAAGAAAAAAAATGTGTTGCTCCAAAGTCTAAACTCTAAACAGCTTGAAACATGTTTTTACTGACACATGAATATTTGAAATGACAATGTGAGATGAATGGATTTTGATTAGTTGCAGAATAGTATAACATAATTCTCATCAAAACATATTTTGCCAGACACGTGACGAAATGCCACCTGCCGCCATATTGGTTCTAGTTGATAATCTGAACAAACTCCAAAGAAACATTGAATAACTGACCAAATGATCAGTATTAAATCAGTTTTAGACGATTTTCAGTTCATGGCTTTCAGATTAAAGCTGGGGTACCTCATTTTCACACGGCAAAACCAAAAGTATTATGCATTAAAAACTGTTCCAATCGAACTAGTTCCTATCGCTCACAAACACTTGGGCACATCATTTATATCCACAAGCATTCAAAGTGCTGCTTTTAAAAGATAAGATGTGGGAAATCACTAAATGTACTTATTTTAAAAGAGAAAGTTGGGAACCCCAGCTTTAATAACTTAAAAAAAAGCCCTTGATAGATCCAATACGGCACCAACTGCTCTAATATCTGCGCCGACTGCCCCAATATCAGTCATAGCTGCGCCGACTGCCCTGTTTGACATTTTGGGTATAATTAGTATTTAAACACAATATTATATTACTTTTCATACAAGATAGTCCCAGCAAACCACATGCCTTCAATCTGCAGTAAAATGCACATTAATTTGGCCCAGGTTTTACATTGTATGACCCTCGCCAAAGATTTGCGGGGGTATTAAAGCTTTAAAATGTATTCCTTTGTGTTTTCCTTAATAGCATTATATAATATTCAATGTGTGATTAGTTGGGACATGTTCAGCCCTAGGACACACATCAACCTTTGAAGTAATGCTTTTGTTAGATTGACTATGGTTTAATGTTGTCATAATGGGCTCACACACAGAGAGGAAATGGATGGCGAGGTGACAGGCTTTGACAGCATCATTCATCGCCGCGGTAATGAAGGGAAAGGTGGGCTGCCCGGTGGGGAATGATAGATTACCTGGTTCGTAATTATAAGTTACTATGAGGAGAGACACTAACTTGAGGTCCAGGGCGGTGTGGTTTTCGCCGTCGCCATCTATGCTGCACAAATGAACTGCGGGCGAGAGACAAAAGAGACATGAGAGCAGAGTAAAAACTATGGTAAATACTGCGTTTTCAGGACACGCGCTCGTCTTACATCGCGTTATTCTCACTTAATCTGTGCCAACGACCTCTTTGACCTCACACCATAATCATATTTAAGCAACGGCATCCTTTAGTGTTGTCACAATAATAATATTTCAAACTCAATTTCAACACTACAGAAAAGTCTAAATGCTAAATATCATTTACCATTACCGCAATGATAATAAATAATGTTCTTTCTTTGTTAGACAATAGAAGGACATTTGCAGCACAAAATAATAGTAATAGTTTGTTTAATATTACATGGTGGTCTTTTCTGACATTTCAGGACAGGGTCAACTGTCCTGTTTTACCATCTAAAATAAGATAAGAAGTTAAATTGTCCATGTTTTGGCTATAGTTTGACTACCTTAAAGGCCGTATGGACGATTTTTCGGCGATTTGAGAACGCAGGCGGAAGTGCGCATGCACACTCCCCCGTGCGGACCGATACAACAC